>NW_027100727.1:32500-70000 GCF_040412425.1 Macrobrachium rosenbergii
GGTACTTTATTCTCCTCCTACTCTCTCTCTCTCTCTTCTAAATCTTATAGATTTTTTTTTTTACATATTATCACCTTATATATTTTGTCAGTACCTGTAGATAGATGTACATTTATCATTACACAATTAGATACTTAAAAGCATTTAATTAATGCTATAGAAATAGGTGATATGTTTCTTGTTCCATTTTTGAATTGCGAATTAAAATAAACTTCTTTGTCGCCTATATATTATCTATAACGAGGAGTGACGACCATTTTAAGTTTTAAAAGACTATTTTTTTCAATCAAACTTTTTTTCCACACCACCACTAAGGTAAAAGCCAAGGTGCGTTTTTTTTCGAGAGAGAGGTTTCCCCTGTAGGCCTAATACTCTGTTATTTATATATAATTTTTTTCAGAAAACTCGTCATCAGAGCTATCAGCTATGTAGTGCAGCAGATAATTGCATATTTCATAAGAATCGTTCAGATAGTGAAACAAGCATGAAATTTTGCACAAGTGCTCTTTAAAGTTCCCTCTATCAGAAAAGGGCGCTGGCCACGCAAAAAATTTAATATGGCGGCCAAATTCCAAGATGGCGGCCAGTATCGACAGATTTTGGCTAATTTTTCACTAGAATGGCATGTATTTGCTTCTAGCAATATGGTAAAAGCTCTTCCATACTATTTCTTGTGAATATTATGTTTCTGTAGCTTCCTCAGTACAGTTTACCTTTAAATATGGGGCTATATGGCTGCCAAGAAAAGGTAGAAACAATAATTATAATGAGAAATAATGCCTGTTCAACAATTATCGTTTTAAGCATGGATCTTGGTTTCTGTGGTTTTAGATCCTAATGAGGCCATCTCTTTCGAATAACTCATCAATTTTGAAGGAAAATTAATAAATGTAAAAGAGTGTATGTCTGCACACAACCAGGGCAACACTGGTGACATCACTGCTGTGTAACTCAGCATGGGGTTCAGTGCCAGCTAATCCAGCTTTACTAATCCTGTAGTCTTAGACTAGTAGTTGTAGTATAGTTTAGTTTAGTGTCCCAAATGCTTTCTAACAGCCCCAGACCAGCTATAGTTAGATAGCCGCACCTGAATAGACAGGATGTGCCAGCGCAGGAGAGCCGAGCCGTTGCCTGGTATGGGGGCTGTACATGATGGTTCATGTACTTACCCGGATGGTGTACAGATCACACGGGACTTAAATGGCACTGGATGAATGATCGGGCCAGGTGTAGGGAGACCGAACCTAGTTGAATCCCATACAGGAATGTGTGCTTTGTTTAAGGTGGTAAAAGGATAACCCTCGGCCTTAATCAAAAGTGAAATCATGGCAGAATGTGATGCCAATCCAATATTGAGCAGTAGAAAAACAAACTGAGTTTGTGTTGTCTTTGTCAGAAGGACAAAAGAGGTGAGCACTTGACATCACATCTCCAAGTCATCATGTCCTAGACCATGATGGGTACACAATGCTGGCAAGGAACATTCCCATGTTCAGTGAAATTAATGAAATGCCACTGATAATGGATCCAGCAAGGCTGGATGAAGGTGATGGCATAGAGGCCACTCAGGAAAAATGCAGCAAAATACCATGTGAACTGTCGCTTGTTGTTTAACAACACTAAACTGGACCGCAAGAAAGCGACAATCCAATGACCAGACCAGCAACACTGAGACTAGTCGCAAAACTGCGCCGAACCAGTCATGACAATGAAGTTTGCATTTTCTGTAAGAAAAGTGGCACCTGCATCTGATCTCAGACAGGCTAGTACTAAGGGCCTTGACTTGAAATTGCGTGAATGTGCAGAGATACTTAGTGATGGCAAGCTCCTTGCTAAGTTGACTGGTGGGGATGTCATTGCACAGGAGTTTCTGTGTGCCTCTACAACAGAAAAGGTCCTACCTGAGGAGCCTTGAGAAAAGACCAAGGTAGCACTGAGTCAGAATCAGATGTGTATCCACTAGTTCTGTCAGAACTGATGACATACATTGTTGAAAACAACCTTTGTTCAGATGATCCAGTCACATTTCGGCTGGCAGATATTTGCCACCTCTACCAACAACGTCTGGAACAATTAGGTGTAGAGTCACCAAGTGTAAATTCCACGAGACTCAAAGACAAACTTCTGGCAGAAATTCCAGAACTTGAGGCTCATAAATCTGGCAGAGATGTATTACTTGCATTTCAAAAGGATGTGGAAAAGCACTTGCTCAATCATCTGATCTTTCAGAGGCAGTTATCATTGCTAAAGCAGCAAATATTCTCAGAAAGTCTATACTTGATCATCAGTCACGGTTTGATGGCAAATTTTCTGAGGCTTGTACCAAATGAAATTCTGTGCCTCCTCTCCTGCTCCAGTTTGTAGGGATGGTTGAGCATGGGGCTGACATCAAGTCACAGTTACGATTTGGAGCATCAAAGTCAGACCAGGCCATTGCACAGCTCATGCAGTTCAACTGCTACTCCTGATACAAAGAGGGAGCAACAACTCATAGACACTCCAAAGACAGAGAAACACCATTCCCAGTCTACATGGGACTCTCAGTCTATGCCAAAACCAGGAAGAGAAACCTGGTTGAAATGCTACATCAGTATGGCCTCAGTATCTCTTATGACAGAGTACTGGAGGTCTCTGCACAGTTAGGAGATGCCACAGTTAGCAAATATGTGGAGGAGGGTGTGGTCTGTCCCCAGTACTGCGAAAGGGTTGTTCACCACTGCAGTGATGGACAACATCGACCACAACCCATCTGCAACTACTGCCACTACCTCCTTCCATGGAACTAGCATCTCCATATTTCAGCACCCCACCAAGGAGAACACTGGACAGGAAAGACAGCAAATAAAGTTTGCACCTGAGAAAGTGAGGTCGGTGCCTGAATTGCCGGACACATTCACAAACATTCCCAGCTTCCTTAGTGAGGGTGGTAGGCTGTACACATGTCAGAAGTCTCAGCTGACCTCGGTCCTGGAGAGTCATGTTACACTAGAAGACAAAGAACCAAAGACTGATGTCCTCATTGTAGATGGATCAGCTTTGTCCATGCCTTGCCACCAAAAAAAAGGAAAGACCTTTGAGGGCTATGCACTTTGCGACTTCTTGCCTGTGATACAATCCCTATAGCAGCAAGTACACATCATCACATCTTGTATTTGATGTATACAATACATCCAGCCTCAAAGCTGAGACCAGGCTCCAACGTGGTCAAGGAGGAAGGCGCAAGGTGACAGACAAGAACACAATTCCATCCAACTGGCGCAATTTCCCTAAGACACGATGCCAACAAGACAGAGTTGTTCCAGTTCCTGGCAGACAAAAGTTGCCCAGATGTCTGCCACAAATGTTGTCATTGCCACGAAAGGGTCTGCTGTCTCAGCACTCATGAGGCTAGTCTTCAGGGACTGGAAAAGTGCTCTCATGAGGAAGCTGACACCGCATCTTTCTCCATGCCAAATATGCCACAGAACATGGAGCCAAGACCATCACGGTTAAAGCAAATGACACAGATGTTCTTGTCGTTGCAGTCAGTGCTTCTCCACTCTCCACAATCTAGGGCTAGAGAAGCTATGGGTGGCATTTGGCCAAGGCCAGAGCCTGCGCTGGATTGCTGTGCATGACCTGTGCAACTCTCTGGGCCAGGAGAAGGTGAATGGCATGCTCTTCTTCCATGTTCACAGGCTGTGATACAGTGTCAGCCTTCCGAGCAAGGGCAAGAAGACCTGCCTGGCAGACATGGAACATCTTTCCAGAGGCCTCCCACTGTGTTCTCCAAACTGAGTCACTACCCTCTCAGAGTGGAAGAGAGTGACCTGAAGGTCCTGGAGAGGTTTGTCATACTTTATGTATGAAAGATCCAGCACTGCTGGCACTGTGGATGAGGCTAGACTTGATATGTTTGCCAGAAAACAAAGGGCATATGAGGCCATTCCACCAACCAGGAGCTCTCCTCCAACACACCAAGCGTGCTGCGTACCAGGCTGGTTGTGTGTGGGGGCAGGCCACCCAGTGTCAGCCACAGCCAGAGAACCCTGCTGAGTGGGGATGGCAAAAGTCTGGTGAAGCATGGCAAGTCCTCTGGACAACCAACTCTGCCCTTAGCCAAGAGTTGCCAACAGCTTACCAAATGTGGATGCAAAGCAGGCTGTCGGGAAAGGTGCAAGTGCTACAAGCTGGGTCTTCCCTGCACAGCTCTGTGCACTTGCAAATGTGAAGTCTAGATAAATATTGCCCCTCTTCAGTAGATAATCTAGCTTGAGCATCCAACGTGTCATGCTATGCCTACCTTCTTATCCTCGAATTTTTCAAAGGTGTAGGTGGAGAGACCCCATACATAGATTGGTTGCGTTTAGTCCGTATTTCTCTTTCTTTTCTTTTTATGGTTACAGTCTTAGACACAATGTTGTATGTGACCATACCATTACTATTTCAGTTGAAAATAGCATATTAGTTAAACTGTCTGATCACATGAATATACCATTAAATAAAAACAGTTGGTCTCTATGTCTGCTAGCGCTGTGGATAGAAAAAAACTTTTATGGCAACCATTTTGTACGCCATCTTGGTTACAATTCATTTAGTAAGGGTTTTCAATAAAATGTGTGGTATGGAACATTTTTATAACCTAAAAGTCGAGGTTTAAAAAAAAAAACTGGCATATTCCATCCAATAGATGCTCCCAAACCAGTGAATCTAACATAGATGGCGGCCATTTTGAAAAATAGCCGCCATCTTGGATTTTCAGGTGGCCAGCGCCCTTTCTAAGAGAGCGTAGTCTTAGGAATGTTTGTGCCAAATTTCATGCTTGTTTCACTATCTGAACGATTTTTACAGCAATCTGCTGCACTAATGTTGATGACAAAATTGTCAACCAACTTGTCTACAGCCACATCTTGCCGGGCATCCTCTTTTTGAATTTTCTTTACGTGCCTCACTGCATTCTTCCAGTTTTCCGCCGTAACATTATTCAATGCTTCTTGCACTAAAATTTTAAGGTCTGCCAGTTTGAACGTATTCTTTTTCGCTATAGGAGACTTCACTTGAGCCCATATGAGCTCAATTGGCAATGATTGGTATTACGTACTATCTTATGCCCTGCTTCAGAGCAATTTCGTCAATCTTATCTTTTTCCCATATTATTAATACGTCGTTAGCGAGTTCATACAGCTCAATTTTCAGCAAATCATCACTTGGCTCAACCAATGCTTTATGTTTTCTTTCTTCCAAGATGAGGGTTGGATACTTGCCTGTTGCATAGAATGGTATTTGCGTTGTCCATCACGATTGCACGTTTGGGAGGGATGTTCGGTAGCAACCGATTTCTAAACCATTTTTCAAAAACTTCAGCATTCATCTGTTTATGGTAGTCCCCATCATTCCTAGCTTGAAAAACCAGTTCTGCATTGTTGACAAAACCATCATCTGTTCCTGCATGTACAATTATCAATCGGCTTCCTTTACTGGTGGGAGGTTTTACCCCCGTAGCCTGCTGGGATGATAAGCCTGTCCAATACTTTTGAACAGTGTAATTTTGATTGACCCAAGTTTCGTACAGATACATGAATTTCTGCTCTGACATAATATACCGTGATGACCTGACCACCGAAAGTGCTCCTAGAGAGAATCTAAGCTGCTTTATCCGTGGATTTAAACACACGTGGATCTGTGTGTGAAATACTGGCAACGCCAACAAAATGAGATGCCATATTGATGGAAAATCTGATTCTGTTTCTTGTTATTGCGTAAAAAAACATTATCAATCGTGAACCTATGTAATAGACTTGGAATTCTGCGTAACGAAAAAGATTTTATTTGATATCTGTAATGGGAGAAATGGTTTTATCTCTCTGTTGTTGTTATACATTTGGCAGATATGCCATACCCGCGAAGACCCAAACAGCCCCACCGGAGAGCTCTCTTCATTTTAGAAAGTATACTCCGTTCCCCTCTCCCAGCATTCATCCTAGCTGCGTGGGAGGAAGGTACCAGTAACAATGCATCTTTGACCGTCGCGCATGTTATTACTGTGGTGGTAATAAGTTTGAACCTTGCAAAACATGGAAAAGTTTATCATAAGAAAACGCAAGCGTCTTGTTGACACTGACAGCAGCAGAATGGAGTGGAAGATGATAATGATTCATAAGGTATACGTGTCGAAGACACTGGAAATGAAGCAAGATTAACTACTGAAAGCCACCCTTCTTGTTCATATCCGATAGTGGAAAGTGACGTGACGCTTCAGAGTGAGATTATTTGTGCAGGCCCAAGCAGGGAAAGTGAAGTGACAGCTGAAATCTTGTCCAGTCCTTCAGGTCCAAGGGTGGCCTCAGCACGTACACATAGCAGCAAGGACATCGGCAGTAAATAATTTCGCTTGTACAACGAGAGTTATCTAGAACTTGGGTTTACTTGCTGTGATGACGAGTTTGGTCCAAGACCAAAGTGCGTTGTTTGTGGCATTGTGCTGACAAATGAATTATGACTCCTATGAAAATGAAAAGACATTTAACAACAAAACATAAGCACCTCTCTCAGAAACCTGTGGATTACTTTAAAAGACTTTTGAAAGATAACAAACAACAAAGGCGTAGGTTTGAGAAAAAAGTTAAGGTAGCAGAAAAAACACAGGAAGCAAGTTATTTAGTGGCGGAGCAGACGGCAAAACATATGAAACCTCATTTAGTTGCGGAGCCATATTTTCTTCCAACTTGTGCTGTAGTGAAAAATTTGTTTGGTGATGAGGCTGAAAAAGAAGTAAAAAAAATACCTCTCTCGGACGACACTATTGGTAGACGAATCAAGGATATGTCTGACATTGAAAAGACTGTCAGTGAGCTTATGAAAGATAAAATGTATGCTCTGCAAGCAGACAAGTCAACTGATATTGAGGTAAATCCCAATTACTAGTGTTCATCAGATATATTGCTGATAATAAAATAACTGAACAATTTTTTGTGCTGCAAAGGAACTTGTGCAAACTTCAGACAGGGCATATTCTCTCAGTAGCAGCATATTTGAAAGAAATGGGACTGACGTGGAAATTATGTGTGGAATTTGCACAGATGGTTTCGTGTCATTAGCGCCGAAGGAAAACCCACACCTGATTACAACACATTGTTTCTTACATCGTGAAAATCTTATTGCAAAGACACTTGACAGGAATTAAAGCTTGTGCTTGAAGTGTTGTAAAGATGGTGAACTTGATAAAGAGCAGACCAAAGCAGACAAGACTGTTTTCCATTCTCTGTGAAGAAATGGGATCTGCCCACGAAGGCCTTCTCCATACAGAGGTCAGGTGGCTATCAAGAGACAAAGTGTTGTCGAGAGTACACGAACTGAGACAGGAAATGATAGTTTTCTTGACTCATCAGGGAAAACCTGAATTTTTTGAACTACTGGCTGATGAAATTTGGAGCCCAAAGTTATGCTACCTGGCGGATATATTTGAACATCTAAACAAGGTTAATACTAGTATGCAAGGGAAAAATGAAAATGTGTTAATATCATCTGACAAAATAAAGGGCTTGCCGGAGAAAATAAGGCTTTGGAAAGATAGGGTGAGTAATGGCAATGCCGACATGTTTCAAAAAGACTGCTGAAGCTAAATACACAGACATCATCCCACTCATCAAGGAGTACCTTGAAATTCTAGAATGGAACATTGAAAAATATTTCCCTAATATATCTGATGATCAGTATGATTGGGTATGAAATCCTTTCATCCATGATCCTCAAGCAAGCCACAACTTAGTATCCTTGAAGAAGAGGAACTAATTAACACCTGTAATGACCGCACGCTAAAACTGGAGTACCTGGATATGTCACTAGAAAGCTTGTGGATAAGAATTGAAAAGGAACACCCTCACATAGCCCTAAAAGCCCAGAAAATATTGCTACAGTTCTCGACCTCATATCTGTGTGAACTAAGATTTTCAGCACTCACAAACATCAAAACTAAGAAGAGGTCTAGATTGCTGAGTGTTGAAGAGGAAAGAGAGTGTGCCTGTCAAGTGACCCTCCTAACATCGAAAGGATATGCAAATCCAGACAGGCGCAAGTGTCCCATTAATCAGGTATGTTTAATCTACAACTGGAATGTATGTTGTACATCATTCCTATGTGCTCATTAGTTCATTCATATATAATAATAATAATAATAATAATAATAATAATAATAATAATAATAATAATAATAATAATAATAATAAGTATTATTATTATTATTATTATTATTATTATTATTATTATTATTATTATTATTATTATTATTATTACACATCTGTGCACACATATTTGAACTAATATTATGGGTAGCCCTACATAGTGTGTACCTTTGTGTCAGTTGAATATGTAGCAGGCTTATATAATAATAGTTATAATTACACTGACTGTAGAGTTGGTGCGCCGTCAAATTCCAGGATATATCATTAATGCGTCACTAAGCAATAAAGGTTGAGAACCTCTGTACTAATACATCGGTGGATTCATAAATCACCCTCTAATAGGGGAAACCCCCTTGACATACTAAATTTCACCTTGATTCAGCCCAACATGGATTTTCTAATCACGTGCGAACTTCTACCGATTCTAAACCACAGTTCACTAAGGATTATATATATATATATATATATATATATATATATATATATATATATATATATATATATATATATATATATATATATATATATATACACTCCACATACTTTCATCCTATGAAAAAGCATCATTAATGAAGAAGTATTCTCCCAAAGCGGCCTATTCCAGATGAGAACGCTGGCTGATCCATGAGCTATTTCTCCACAAAGTAACTTGAATATGAATGTGTAGCTGTCACGGTTCTCAGTGACGACGTAGACATGATCCTATTAGCAGTAAAATGGAAACTGTGACGGTTGGGAGCTTCCCGAGTTTCGAATGAAATATATTTTCAATATTCTCACACCAACATAACTTGCAACAATACCTGACAAAGGCAGTTCACCTTGAATAGTGCATGTGTTTGTGCTCACCAAAGCGTCGTACAGCTGTTGCTATGAGGAAACAGGATTTTCCAAGATCGTGGAAGGGTAAATCTTGCTCTCTGATATGAATGACTGCCCTCACTGATTAAAATGTAAAAATGCTGCCCCCTCAATAAACAACAGATCATCTAGACTATCAAAGTTAAGTATACCTTAGTTTAACCAGACCACTGAGCTGATTAACAGCTCTCCTAGGGCTGGCCCGAAGGATTAGACTTATTTTACGTGGTTAAGAACCAACTGGTTACCTAGCAACGGGACCTACAGTTTATTGTGGAATCCGAACCTCATCATACCGAGAAATGAATTTCTATCACCAGAAATAAATTTCTCTAATTCTTCATTGGCGGGCCGGAGAGTCGAACGCGGGCCCAGCAAAGTGCTAGCCGAGTACTCCTTAACATAATGGATAACATATAAATATGCCTAAACCAGGAATTATGGTGTCAGCGAGAAAACACCACGCGAGAGAGAATGGTAGTCTTCAACAAGGAAATAACTCTAATAAAACAATGACAGAAAACATTTTTTATAAAACGTTTCTGTGGCAAAACCCCTGAAAGTCTTATTTCCAAGAATCTTCTCATTCTGAACAATCATTGTAATTAATTCCCCCACCCCTTCCCCTCTCTCTCTCTCTCGCAGCTGGCTACTGTTCCAGTTACATTTCCGATTTCTTGCCTCGAGCATTAAAATCCATCACCCTTTACAAAACACAACTTCCTTATTAATTGGAAACTGTCTGCTTGTTTGTTGTGTGTGTGTGTGTGTGTGTGTGTGTGTGTGTGTGTGTGTGTGTGTGTGGAATGCAATAATAAATTGGCTCCGGCTTCTATTCGTATAAATGTGAGATCGAGCGTATAATTTTGCTTCATTGCTTTTACGGGGAGGCTCCGCAATGACTGCGATGTAAACAAATTGCAATTCCATGCATGAATTACTTGGCCCGTTTCTCAAACTCTCTCAATCTGGAATCGCGACATATAATAAAAAAGGACCCAATGATAAATGTAACACTAATACAGAGCAACGCTGACAGGTCATACAGTAGAGGGTTAATTAAAAATAAAGAAACGTACGCAAGGAATGCAACATTTCACACAGGATCACGCACACGTGTATGTATGTGTATGTGTGTATATATATATATATATATATATATATATATATATATATATATATATATATATATATATATATATATATATATATATATATATATATATATATATATATACGTGTGTGTGTTAGATTTAATAAAAATATAAGATAATTTTTTCTCCTTGCAAGTCTGATATTACCTTTCAGCTTACAATCTGAACATATGGCCTAATCTACGCAACATATTTAGGCTTCAAAACACAATGACCGTACATACTGTAGGGGCAAAGTACCTTCAACTGTCATGTTGTCTCGCAGGAGCGAGAGAGAGAGGTGAGAGAGAGAGAGAGAGAGAGAGAGAGAGAGAGGGGCACGGTTTTCTACTTCCCTTCTGAAGTTCCCCTACTGACCCATTTAGGCCTTTTTATCTACTTTTGTCGTTGTTTGGTTTTTTAGTCATTTTATCCTTGCAGTCTCTTAGAGACACCTGGAAGCCTTGAGAATCAAGTGGCATTACCGCCCCTCCTTTAACCCCTGTCCCTGTTTTCTTGATCGTTTTCATTCATTTCCTAGCGCATGAGAAATATATACTTGAAGCCGTTTTATTCTTTTCTTCTTTCCCAGTGCCTCGAAATCCTCCCCCTGCCTTTTTTCTTGTTTGTTATTTCATATGTTTCATTCATTACTGTAACTATTTTGTTGTAGAAAACTCTGAAATTCTGCATACGAAAAGAGAGAATTTGAAAGATTAACGCAATATTTATTACTACTCCTATTTTTCATTGGTGAATTACAATACTAAGAACTACGATGGAATTTGATTCGACCAACAGACTTTAAACAAAAATGAAGAAAAAGCCAATGGGAAAAATGAAAACAAAACAATGGTCAAAGGAAAAAGGCTTCAAGGTTTCTGGAGCGCATTAGAGGTTAGAATCCCATCTCTCTCACCTGTACTCTGTAACTATACAAGCCGCCCCACACACCACCCACACACACACACAGTTTTCAAAAGCATTCTCGGTCACCCTTAAGCCTTGGAGTGGAAGGTTACGTGCTCCAAAGAAATCATGGAATACAGAGAAATCCTCAGAAATGTCTGTCTCGCCTGCAACAACGGTCCGCTTCCGCATTTTCATAAGTATGATGCCCTAAAGCCTTTGACCGTGCAGTTAATAGTTTCTTTCATAAACAATCAAATACATATCTATAACTATCTCTCTCTCTCTCTCTTCTCTCTGTCGATATATATATATACTGTATATATATATATATATATATATATATATATATATATATATATATATATATATATATATATATATATATATATATATATATATATATATATATATACACACATACACACACACAAACACATTAAGCTAACGCAAATGTTTTCCGTTTGCCACTACTAGCCGGAAATATCTCATTCAAGAGTCCATTAGTTTAAAATACATTCATTCACTAGGCATTTCCATTCATAGATCTTTCCATTCATCGAGCTGGTGCAATCGGAGAAGACTTGGCTGTGTTCGCGAGGCGAGAAAAGATGTCGCTTAGCCCTGAGGTCTGTTTAGCCAAAAAGCCCACAATTCCTCACCGCTTGGCACCTGCTGCTAGGTTTGGATTAATTACGCTTATTAATAAGGACTGAAATTGTAACTGAAATTATTCACATGTACTGCCAATCACAAATGCAATTACAATGATTTCATACGCATTAATACTTAATTACAAATACGATTTCAATCATACAAAGAGTTTAAATAAACTGGATATTGTTATTATATTATTCATGTTCCAGTAAAAACAAGGCAGATAGACATGCTGTATTTTTACTCATTTTACACCTTAAAATTCTATTTGCCTTCGATGTGAGTCAACGAAAGTAGAGAGGCATGCTATATTCTTAATAATTTTACATCTTCAAATTTTGTTTGTATTGATGTGAGCCAACGGAAGTTCACTGTAGCCTCTCCTGAAGAAGATCTCATCTCAGGGAAGACGTCCTCATTTCAACTCACTTCATCTCCTACGAGGGATGTCATTAACAGGAAGGAGAGGGCTGTGTTGGTCAATTCATTTCACAACAAGGCAAAGACAATATTCAAGAGACAAACCTGTGATTTCTTTTAAACAAAATAAATCTGCTGGTGTTAACAATGAGAGAAGAAGTCTGTTAACAATGAGAGATGTTAACAATGAGAGAAAGAGTATGTTAACAATGAGAGAATAAGTATGTTAACAATAAGAGATGTTAACAATGATAGAGTAAGTATGTTAACAATGAGAGAAGAAGTACGTTAACAATAAGAGATGTTAACAATGAGAGAAGAAATATGTTAACAATAGATGTTAACAATGAGAGAAGAAGTATGTTAACAATAAGAGATGTTAACAATGAGAGAAGAAGTATGTTAACAATAAGAGATGTTAACAATGAGAGAAGAAATATGTTAACAATAGATGTTAACAATGAGAGAAGTAGTATGTTGAAAAAAGTTAAGTATATCTTAGTTTAACCAGACCACTGAGCTGATTAACAGCTCTCCCAGGGCTGGCCCGAAGGATTAGATTTAAGGTGCATACACACTGCGCTGATGTTTCGTGTTAACACGCCATGTGACGTGTCAACACACAGCAACAGATTGCATCATATAACACAACGACGTTTTTATTTATCTGATGCATGTTACGTCAGTAAGATTTGATTTTTTGTGGAGTGAGCACGTTCTTTCTTTCTTATCCTCCAATTTTGTGTTGTAAAAATTGAAAATGAATGAAAATATGTTAAATGAACTCGATGAAGAAGAGGAGCAGTTAGTAGCAATAGCTATAGCGCTTGCTACTTCTGGAAAAAAAACTCAAACAAATGTGATAAAGGCCGAAAGGGATAGTTTTGGCGAGTTTCATCACCTATTTCCCCAGCTACTGTCACAGGAAGATCGTTTTGTTATGTACTTTAGGATGACAAAAGAAGAGTTCTACAACCTTTTACACATAATAAAACCAGCAATTACAAAATCCAACACTCAACTAAAGAAATGTATAGCAGCAGAAGAGAATAATATAGAATAATATAGAAACACTATAGAATAATTTCAGAACATAGAATAATATCGAAACACTATAAAATAATATCGAAACACTATAGAATAACTTCGAAACACTATTGAATAATATCAAAACACTATACAATAATATGCGCCTACACCTATCTGACGCAGATTTCCTTCTGACGAATATCTGGGAGTTTTGAATTTGATCTGATGCGTGTTGATGCATGTTATGTCGCGTAACACGTCAGCTGACGTGTTACGCGACATATCAGACCAGTGTGAACTTCATTATGAGAACGCCTGCTCCAGATTTTTTGCTAACACGTGTTAACACGTCATATGGCGTGTTAACACGAAACATCAGCGCAGTGTGTATGCACCTTTATTTTTACGTGGCTAAGAACCAATTGGTTACCTAGCAACGGGACCTACAGCTTATTGTGGAATCCGAACCACATTATAGCGAGAAATGAATTTGTATCACCAGAAAAAAGTTCCTCTTGTTCTTCACTGGCCGGTCGGAGATTCGAACTCATGACCAACAGAGTGGTAGTTGAGAACGGAACCCGCTCACCCAGCGAGGAACTGTAGTATGTTGAAGAAGTATGTTAAAAATGAGAGAAGAAGTATGTCAACAATGTGAGAAGAAGTATGTTAACAACGACAGAAGAAGTATTCGATAATGGGAGAAGAAATATGTTAACAATGAGAGAAGAGGTATGTTAACAATGACAGAAGTATGTTAGCAATGGGAGAAGAAGCATGTTAACAATGAGAGAAGAAGCATGTTAACAATGAGAGAAGAAGCATGTTAACTAACAATGAGAGAAGAAGCATGTTAACTAACAATGAGAGAAGACAGTGTTAACAATGAGAGAAGAGGTATGGATAGTTGCCGTTTTATTGTTGATCTTCCTCTCCCCATACGTGTATGTGTATCAGTAAATAAATAAAATGTGTCTAGTAGCATGTACAGAAGTGTACTCTTGTTTGTACAACTGTCTCTTGGCTGTACATAATGTTATGGTAATAGGTATACAATACACGGCTTATTGTGTAAACTTTCTAGTGTAAAACCTTTAGGTATATAGTAACAAACACGCACATCATACCTTTTTACTCTCTCTCTCTCTCTCTCTCTCTCTCTCTCTCTCTCTCTCTCTCTCTCTCTCTCTCAAGCTATTAATCCTATAAGCACCACAAGGGACAAACTCACTCCATTCAAATTAAGGATCACCCGTATGTTATATACGTATATGTGTGTATATATACATATATATAATATATATATATATATATATATATATATATATATATATATATATATATATATATATATATATATATATATATATATATTAATTGGCGTAGGCTAACACGCATCCATTCATGAGGGAATGACCCAAATCATTAAAACTGGCGTTTTGAAAACATGCCACAGCATATATTTCCTAAAGGTTAACGCAATCTGTTCCACTAGCTAGGAAAGGTCACACGGAGAGAAAGATAACAAAAATTTCAAAAAGAAAATAGTGAAACGATTGGAAATGAAATATAAAATTTAGGCCAAAGGCCAAGCGCTGGGATTATTGAGGTCATTCAGCGCTGAAAATGATGTTGAAACAATTGTTAGGAGAGGGTTGAAGAAAGTACGGTGGAAGAAAGAGAATAGGAAAGGAGGCACCGTAAAAGGAATGAAAGGGGTTGCAGCAGCAGCTAGGGCACATAAAAGGGACGCTGCAAAGAACCCAAAGTAATGCCTACAGTGCACCTCATGGCACTGCTCCCACTTCGGAGTAATTAAATGATACGAAACGATCCACTTTCATTAGAAACGAGCACGTGACGCCATCATCATTCATGTCTGGGCAAGAATCAAAAATAATTCATAAACGAGAGAGAGAGAGAGAGAGAGAGAGAGAGAGAGAGAGAGAGAGAGAGAGAGAGAGAGAGAGAGACAGAGAGAGAGAGAGAGAGAGAGAGAGAGAGAGAGAGAGAGAGAGAGAGAGAGAGAGAGAGAGAGCTGATACCCAATAAGAAATTATTGTTAAAAATATATATAAGAAACTAACAGATGACATACGGTAAGACACACGTACAGTATGCAGCAAAAGTCTTGCGATTTTTATTTTTGAACTGGACAAGCGTTGTTCTCAAGTTGCCACTTAGTATTTGTCAAAAATTGCCATTTATTCCCCTTGAATAAAATTTCTTAGTTTTTCTTGAATGCTTATTTTGATGTGTTTCCCAGTTTCTATGAAAATACGTTGATATGATTATTTTTGCTCCACAGAAGAAGTTTTGTATTATATTAACTATAGCAATGAGTTGGTATAAATTAGTACATTGATATTTAAAGTAATAAAACTCCTTTTTGCAAATTTTATCCATCTCTATAAAATTAGATGACGTGTGATTACAGTGTTGTCAAACTTCTTCTTGTGGAGAATATATGTGTTATTTTCTTATTTGTAAGGGCACATGCCAGTAGTTTAAGCTTGCCTTCTGGACGAAACCCCTTTTATGTATGTTGGGTTACGATTAAACTACTTAATGTTTGTGTTTTAGTTGATGGTTTTGTTACGTAACCCTGTGATTTTGTAGATGTGACAACTGTATTATGCGATGTACTCCTCCCGAGTTTTCTTCCAGGGTGTGAACATGAAGCTCTGCCTGTTTCGCAGCATACTCCAGAAAGGCAAGTTAGAGAAGAAGTTCTCGTAAAATCCAGCCCCATCACCTCGTGAACTGTCGTCACCATTGCAGTAACTTCTTCATAAGGATATTCTGAAACCCCCTTTTTTTTGGCCATTTATGTTTTCCTCTATCGAAGTAACGTAACGTTTTGTCAATTTTTGCAGTAATGTTAATGTTTTCTTGCTTCTTAATGTAACTTGGATGACTGTTGTGTTCTTTAAATATTAATTATATGTGTTAAACTTTTAAATGCGTATTTGTGAACCCGTGTGGCATCACCCAAAAAAAGAATTGGTGCAGGAAATATAGTTGATTGTTTCTCAACTGCACTTTGTTGGAAAGAATGCAATGTTTCTTGACTTCATGGTACATTTAAGTAAGTCAGTAAACTCCTCAGCACTGTAACTTGGTCTCATTCAAAGCTAGGGCAGGAGGGCTTAAGGTTGAATGAAATCGTACCGAATGTGGGCCTAAAACTTGAAAGTTTCACCACATTCTTTGCTAGTTATAGTAGTAATTTGCTTTGGTCCTTCGAACGAACCGGATGCCATAACGATTCACAAAGGATTTTTTTTGGATGTTAAAGATAATTTACGATAAAGTTCACGTTGGTGATGGATGGCTATAAAGTCATTTTAGTGTAGCTGGCACGTGTCCAAAGTTATTTGGTGAGCAGGATAAGGTATTGAATTACTTGGAGTGTTTTGCAAAGTAATCTATTGTTTATGGAACATTATTGTTCGTATTTAGTGATCACTCTGTGAAGAAATTCTTGTTGAATTTCGTAGCCATTTTTGAACTTAGGTTTTCGTGACCAGATTTATTTTGTGAAGTGATGATTACTTGGAGTGTTTTGCCAAGTAATCTATTGTTTATGGAACATTATTGTTCGTATTTAGTGATTATTCTGTGAAGAAATTCTTGTTGAATTTCGTAGCTATTTTGAACTTAGGTTTTCGTGACCAGATGTATTTTGTGAAGTGATGAAAGAGCACGTGGTCAAATTGTCTATCATTCAGTGAATGTTATTCGACCTATGAATAAGATTAGTTATATTTTCAATCAGGTTTAGATAATTTGCCATACATTTTGATATTTGAGCAAGTTTGTTATTGATCCATTTAACAAGATAGTGGATTCCAAGATTAAGGTAGTTATTGAAAGGGAAATTATTTCCTTACAAGATTTGCTTGATGAGGCAGGTAACTGCATCGGTGATACTGATACACCAAAATCGACCCTTGTAATGTATGAACGTTGTCTTATTGAGGGTCTACGACGTTTTGAAGATAGTTGGTCACAGAATGTGACGATTATTTCACAGGATAGTGAATATGATAGTTTATGTAGAAGTTATAGAGCAATAACTAGATGTGTAAGGAAAGCTATTGCTACTACACAGAAAACTATGAGTGAGATTGACACGGGAGATATAAATCAACGGCCCGCTTTGCCTCCTCCTTCGGCTCCCATTAACCCTCTCCCTCCTCCTAAACTCCCAGCAATTAAGATACCTGAATTTAGCGGTGGGGAAGAACAGTGGCTTGAATTTTGGGATATATTTAACAATTTAGTTCACGATCGTAGGGATATTTCCAATGTGATTAAGTTTTCTACCCTCAGAGCTAGTTTAAAGGATAACGCCTTTAAAGCCATAGAAGGTTTGCCCGTCACTAATGCCAATTATTCAGTAGCTATTCAGACCCTTAAGGAGAAGTATGATAATAAGGACAAATTGAAACGTAGACTTATGTCCAAATTAACGCATTTAGTCCCTCCCAGTCATACAATAGAGGATTTGAACACGTTCAAATTGGAATATGAGAAGATTATTTTACAAATGAACACATTGAATTTAGATGTAGAGGCCATGAACCCCATTTTCTCTAGTATAATATGCGAGAAATTATCACCTGAAACACGTAAGGCTATAGCTAATAAACATAATAGTATGTCTCTTGATTTAAAGCAAATTTCCTCAGGTTTGAAATATGTTTGTGAATTAATGGAATTTTGTTACGAAGGTGAGAATTCTAATAAGAGAAAACGTGATCAGGGTAACTATTCTAAAGTGATTCCCTCAAATGTGCAAAACGTGCAGAGAGCACAACAAAGTAACAGTAAGCCTAGTAATAGTAGTTCTTACCATAATTGTGTGTTTTGCTCATCGAACCACGCCTCTCACGATTGTAAGACTTTCAAAACCATTGATAGTAGAAGGGACAGAGTTAAATATTTAAGATTGTGCTTTGCTTGCCTCAAAGGAGGTAATTTATTCTCTGAATATAGAAACAAACCGAAATGTAATATATGTGATGGGCCTCATTACCCAATGACTTGTAAGAAAACAGAAAACCCTGTTAATCCTGCTCCACCAAAGTTGAGTGTAAATAGTACTAATGTTAGTAAGTCAAGTGTTAATTCTGGGAAATCTCATAATGATTCTAAAGGTGCTGTAAGTAAAGGTGATTCCCAGTAGTTATGACTGCTTCTTTGGGTATTGATCATTCTCAGACTAATAAGAGTTCTGTTTCGACTGCTCTTCCTACTGCTAATGTAATTGTGTCAGGGAATGGACATCGTTCCTTTGGGAGAGCACTCTTTGATTCTGGTGCACAAAGAACGTTTATTGCAAAGGAATTAGCTCATAAGCTTAGTCTACCGTCCATAGCAACGGTAGCCTTAAAGGTAAAACCATTTGGCCGTGATGCCATGGAAGTTAGTTGTAATATAGTAAGAGTTGTGGTGAGACTAGGTAAGATTCGTACTGTCATTAATGCCATTGCATTCGATAGAGTTAATTCAGATTTTTTCTCCAGGTTTAAGTAAGTCAGCTGCGTTCTTGACGAGTAAAGGCATAAAATTAGCAGATAATGATTTAAATTCAGATGAAGTGAATGGTATAGAATTAGTCATTGGAGCTGATTACTATGGAAGATTCATTCAGAACAGTCAAATTTGCTCTGGAATACAGATATTGAATAGTTCTGGTGGTGCATTAATTTTGGACCTCTTCCTAGTTGGTCTTATGACGATGTAGAATCTAATGAGATTACTACATCAAATGTATGTTGTTCAAGAATAGAAGTAGAGGAAATCCCTATTAATTCTTGTTGTGAAGTTAGAAAATTATGGGATTTAGAAAGTGTTGGTATTCGTCAATCTGAAATTAGTCCTGAAGAAAGAGAATCAGTTAAGTGTTTTAAGGATAAAGTAAAAAGGGTTGACAATAAGTATGAAGTGTCCTTACCATTTAAAGATGAAAGTAGACCGCCTGTTAACTATAGAATAGCCATTGGTCAACTAAATTCCTCGTTACATAGATTCGAATCTGACCCTTCCTTGTATGCTCATTATGATAAGATTATCAAAGATTACGTTCAGTCTGGGTTTATAGAATTAATTCCCTCAGGCTCCCCTATTATAGGGCATTATTTACCCCACCATGCTGTATTGAAGGATTCAGAAACAACTCCCATTCGAATAGTTTTTAATGCCTCTTCAAAGGCCAAAGGAGAACTTTCCTTAAATGATTGTTTATTAACTGGTCCCTCATTAACTACTAAACTTTTTGATGCCTTGTTGAGTTTCCGTACAAACCCAGTAGCTGTGATTTCAGATATCAGTAAAGCCTTTTTAAGGATAGGCATTTCACCTGACTGTCGTGATTATTGCAGATTTCTATGGATAACTGATCCCTCCGGTTTGAAGTCTACTGTAACTTACCGGTTTTGTGTAGTTTGTTTTGGAGCTACATGCTCCCCCTTTCTCTTGCAGCAAACTCTCTTGCATCATTTATCTTTACATGATAATCCCCTTGCATCATCTCTGATGAAGAATTTCTATGTAGATAATTTTAGTAAAACTTACAATTATGTGTCAGTCTTGATGGATGAGTATCCAGTAATAAATGAGATTCTTGAAGATGCTAATATGCCTCTACAAGAATGGGTCAGTAATGATTCAGAGTTTAACAGAACCATAGATGTTATCAAAGAAAGAGTGAACGTTTTGGGTTTAGAGTGGTATCTAACACAAGATGAGATGTCACTGAAGGAAGTAAATTGTGAGTATAAAGGACCTTTAACCAAGCGAAAGGTTTTATCAGTAATAGCTCGAATGTTTGATCCTCTAGGATTATTGTCACCAATACCGGTGAGAGGTAAATATTTTCTTAAATGTTTGTGGAGTGACTACGGGTGGGATGACCCTTTGCCAGAATCATTATGTTCAAGGTTTGATGAAATTTGCAAGTGTATTAGAAATGTAGAAAGTTTAAAGTTTCCTAGGTTTGTTGTACATCCTGAATGTTCCCACTTACGTGTATTTTGTGATGCCTCTAACAAGGCATATGGAGCTGCTGCCTATGTGATTGATTTCAGGAGAAGTGTAAGCAATTTACTGGCCAGTAAGTGTAAAGTTGCACCAAACCCTAAACAGACTATTCCGCGTTTGGAATTGACAGCCTTGTCCCTGGGTGCGAAACTTGCTGGAAGATTAATGCAGAATGATGATTTGAGATTGAGTTCTTGTACTCTCTGGAGTGACTCCATGATTTCTATTTGTTGGGTGAAGAACAATAATAGTAAAATTCCCTATGTACGAAACAGAGTCACTGAAATTAATGAATTCAAGTTTCCTCTACGGTATACCCCCTCTAAGGATAATCCAGCTGATATTCTATCCAGAGGTAGTAATAGTAAAGATTTAGCGCAAAATTCCTTATGGTGGAATGGCCCTAAATGGCTTTTAACTGGTGATTATCCCCAATCTTTAGCTACAGAAACTGTGCATGTTAATGAAATTCTTACAGAACCTAAGTTTGTTAACCCTCCAACCCCATTAATTGACATCCCACGTTACAGTAAATTAAGTAAGCTTAAACGTATCATGAGGTCAATATTGCTTTTTCTTAATAAATGCAGTAAAGGTTCTAAGTTTGTTGTTAACGAAATGAAAGCACTTGTCCTCCTTGAACAGAAGCAACATTTTTCTACTACCAGAATGTACCTCTGTGATAAGAATTCACATGGAGTGTCCATGGATATTAAGAATTTGTGTAATCAGTTGAACTTATTTGTTGATGAGGAAAATCTAATTAGGTCTCAGGGTCGCATGAAAAATGCTTACATGTCTTATGATACTCAGTGCCCAATGTTATTGCCTTCCAGAAGTTATTTAACAGTGTTGATAGTTGAACATTTGCATAGACATCATCACCATTGTGGTGTCAATTCTGTACTGGTATTGTTGAGAGAAACTTTTTGGGTACCGAGAGCACGACAAGTTATCAAATCAATTCTATCAAAGTGTGTTTTGTGTCAGAAGTTAACCAAGAACGGTTGTGTTTGCCTCCTCCTCCACCATTACCCACAGAAAGAGTGAGATATGATAGATCTTTCCAGTCAGTAGGAGTTGATTATACTGGTGCTATTAATGTTTTTGATCATGAGACTGGCTTGGAGGAGAAGGTCTTTATATGTCTATTTACCTGTACTACGAGCAGGGCAGTTCATTTTGAATTGACTCATTCCATGACTGCTTCCGATTTCCTACTGGCTTTTCGACGCTTTGTAGCATATCATTCTCTGCCGAGTCTGATTATATCTGACAATGGTAGGAATTTTGTTGATTTAATAATTTCCTGAAGGAAATTATGGATGAACCAGAGGTAAAAGTCATACCTTGAAGGAAATGGTGTTAATTGGAAGTTCATTACACCGAGAGCCCCTGGTCTGAGGTTTTTATGAACACCTTGTCGGTGTTCTAAAGGGATGTTTGTCCAAAGCCTTATATCACAAACGTATATCCTTTGAAGAGTTGAGAACTGTACTTGTTGAGTTTCAAGCTGTGATAAATTCTCGACCACTGACTTATCTCTCCTCTGATCGAGATTGTGAGGCTTTGACTCCCTCCATGTTACTTTATGGGCGAAATATTTGTATTTCCTCCTCTTAACAATTCAGCAACTGATGACCCAGATTTCATGAGTTCAAGTGATCTTAGAGAACAATATTTTAGATTATCATCAGTGCTAAGAAAATTTGAGAACTCTTGGAAAAGAGACTATTTAGTGTCCTTGAGAGAGAGACATAATAATTCTAGTGATAATCTCTCTGCAAATGTGAAAGTTGGGGACATAGTGATGGTAGACTTAGAAGATCATCTGGGGAAAGGCTATAGATCCCTCCTCTCATTGGGTAAGGTTACCCAGCTGTTTCCATCGTCTGATGGTGTGATTAGGTCTGTAGAAGTGAGAGTGAATAATAAACTATACATGAGATCAATCACAAAGCTCGTACTTCTAGAATTACCTGAGAGGGAATTTGATAGTGTCGTAACTCAGGAGCCAGATAGTGTGCCTCTGAGTGGTACTAGACCTCGGCGTGCAGCAGCAATCCGCTGTGATCAAGAGAGAAAGGATTTAAATTCTATGGATGTACTCTAAAATGTATATTTGATTTAAATTTTGATGTGTTAAGATGGTCACAGCTGCATAACGTTATTCAATTGAATTCGCTCCTGGGTGCAGTTGTGATTACTTCTAATTGTGATTCTTCTTGGGGGAGAATGTCAAAAATTGCCATTTATTCCCCTTGAATAAAATTTCTTAGTTTTTCTTGAATGCTTATTTTGATGTGTTTCCCAGTTTCTATGAAAATACGTTGATATGATTATTTTTGCTCCACAGAAGAAGTTTTGTATTGTATTAACTATAGCAATGAGTTGGTATAAATTAGTACATTGATATTTAAAGTAATAAAACTCCTTTTTCGCAAATTTTATCCATCTCTATAAAATTAGATGACGTGTGATTACAGTGTTGTCAAACTTCTTCTTGTGGAGAATATATGTGTTATTTTCTTATTTGTAAGGGCACATGCCAGTAGTTTAAGCTTGCCTTCTGGACGAAACCCCTTTTATGTATGTTGGGTTACGATTAAACTACTTAATGTTTGTGTTTTAGTTGATGGTTTTTTGTTACGTAACCCTGTGATTTTGTAGATGTGACAACTGTATTATGCGATGTACTCCTCCCGAGTTTTCTTCCAGGGTGTGAACATGAAGCTCTGCCTGTTTCGCAGCATACTCCAGAAAGGCAAGTTAGAGAAGAAGTTCTCGTAAAATCCAGCCCCATCACCTCGTGAACTGTCGTCGCCATTGCAGTAACTTCTTCATAAGGATATTCTGAAACCCCCTTTTTTTGGCCATTTATGTTTTCCTCTATCGAAGTAACGTAACATTTTGTCAATTTTTTGCAGTAATGTTAATGTTTTCTTGCTTCTTAATGTAACTTGGATGACTGTTGTGTTCTTTAAATATTAATTATATGTGTTAAACTTTTAAATGCGTATTTGTGAACCCGTGTGGCATCACCCAAAAAGAATTGGTGCAGGAAATATAGTTGATTGTTTCTCAACTGCACTTTGTTGGAAAGAATGCAATGTTTCTTGACTTCATGGTACATTTAAGTAAGTCAGTAAACTCCTCAGCACTGTAACTTGGTCTCATTCAAAGCTAGGGCAGGAGGGCTTAAGGTTGAATGAAATCGTACCGAATGTGGGCCTAAAACTTGAAAGTTTCACCACAGTATTAAATCTTATAGTTCACTTTGTAAACATGCGTATGTAGTACGAGGAAAAGTTGGTCACTTGTTATGTAGAATCGGATCATTGAAATACATTGGATTGTGAAAAACAAAAACATTTCCTGCTGCTACAATAATATTTCAGAACGAAAACTGAAGACGCCACTGAAACATGAATCCCTCGTGAAGCTCCTCACCGTCACTCCCTCCCTCCCTCCCGTGAGTCGTGGAACCGTCGGTTTGGATACTACAGTGAAACTGTGAAAGAGAAGAGGACGTCGAGATAGACTGAACAAGAAAAGTTAAGCAGAGCAGAGTCTAATGATAAAACTGATGCATTTGGGATAAGTATTCAAAGTCATTACAATTATTTCTACCTTTTTATTATTTAACTTTTACTTTAGGAATGGAAGACTATAATCAGACCGGACATTATCAGCCACACCTCTTGTACAAGTGCAGATTCTGCACAATGACAACAACGTATTATTAAAAAAGAAAAAAAAATAGTAGTAGTAGTAGTAGTAGTGGTGGTGGTGGTGATAGTAGTAGTAGTAGTAGTAGTAGTAGTATGGCTCTAGAGTCTAGGCCTATGATATTGGCTGTGTAACATACTAAGCTATATTTCAGATGGCAACAATGTACTGTATAGTTGCGTCAAATCTTTGTAATTTGTAAAGGTTGTCTACAAGACCATAAAGCAGGATTTGTGAAATTCCTCCACAGTCTTGGTGTGGTATACTTCCGTCATGATTTTCTTCATAGGCCTCAAGGCTTCATAAGAATATATTATAATGAAGAAGAGCGAAGTGCAGCACTTGGCGGCCTACGGATGAGGCGAGGCGAGGCGAGGCGAGGCGGGGGGAGGCGAGGGGAAGGGAGGGGAGGGGGAGGGGAGGCAGACTGAGCCATTGAAACGGTCGACGTCTGGTTAGACCACGCCCACAACTACATCTCCGATATGTTCATTATCTTAAATACATTACCATGGTGGCTAAAAAGTCAAATTTCTTTAAGTATTTACGTCTTTCCATATTTACCACAATTAAAAATTACTGTGTTAATGTTTTTATAATGATCTAGCTGATATTTTGATAATAAATATAGCACTGGCACTTTAAAACCATACTTAGTGAACTGTATCTTTTTTTTTTTTAGAGCGAAGTTGCAAAATGCTTCGTCGTTGCAACTCAGCGTCATTGGAAATGTCAAGGTCTTTTTTTTTGAGCGAAGTTGCAAAATGCTTCGTCGTTGCAACTTAGCGTCATTAGAAATGTCAAGGTCTTATTATTTGAGCGAAGTTGCAAAATGCTTCGTCGTTGAAACTTAGCGTCATTAGAAATGTCAAGGTTTTTTTTAGCAAAGTTGCAAAATGCTTCGTCGTTGCAACTCAGCGTCATTAGAAATGTCAAGGTCTTTTTTTTTAGCCAAGTTGCAAAATGCTTCATCGTTGCAACTTAGCGTCATTAGAAATGTCAAGGTCTTATTATTTGAGCGAAGTTGCAAAATGCTTCGTCGTTGCAACTTAGCGTCATTAGAAATGTCAAGGTCTTTTTTTTTAGCGAAGTTGCAAAATGCTTCGTCGTTGCAACTAAGCGTCATTAGAAATGTCAAGGTCTTTTTTTTTAGCGAAGTTGCAAAATGCTTCGTCGTTGCAACTTAGCGTCATTAGAAATGTCAAGGTCTTTTTTTTAGCGAAGTTGCAAAACGCTTCGTCGTTGCAACTAAGCGTCATTAGAAATGCCAAGGTCCTTTTTTTTGCCAAGTTGCAAAATGCTTCGTCGTTGCAACTAAGCATCATTAGAAATGTCAAGGTCTTTTTTTTAGCCAAGTTGCAAAATGCTTCGTCGTTGCAACTTAGCGTCATTAGAAATGTCAAGGTCTTATTATTTGAGCGAAGTTGCAAAATGCTTCGTCGTTGCAACTTAGCGTCATTAGAAATGTCAAGGTCTTTTTTTTGAGCGAAGTTGCAAAATGCTTCGTCGTTGCAACTAAGCGTCATTAGAAATGTCAAGGTCTTTTTTTTTAGCAAAGTTGCAAAATGCTTCGTCGTTGCAACTAAGCGTCATTAGAAATGTCAAGGTCTTTTTTTTTAGCCAAGTTGCAAAATGCTTCGTCGTTGCAACTTAGCGTCATTAGAAATGTCAAGGTCTTATTATTTGAGCAAAGTTGCAAAATGCTTCGTCGTTGCAACTTAGCGTCATTAGAAATGTCAAGGTAAGAGTTGCCAGTAAGTGACTTTATAACGAAAATCACTGGAATCAGGTCACACGAGTTTTGCTGCATGCTGGACTGCAAAACACTGCGGCGTCTACGTGCTGCATGTTATGGCACACATCGAGAAACGGAGTTAAAAGCCCTTAGAAATCATTTGATATCTACAGAGGACATCCTCATTAAGCAAAACCTTTATATTCTTATATTTCTGTCAACACTTACCATTATCGCCTTTTTTGAAAAGAATGCCTTATGATAAAAGCCTCCACATTAATGTTTTCGAGAGAGGAGAGCATGTACACTCAAAAACGAAAAAGAAACGTGTGGTAAGAACAAGCAAAACCTCATATATCGAATCAAGTAAAACCAACAACAATAACTTGAATGAGAAGGTTGTCTAATTACACCCAACGAGTCCAAGCTGTAACTCGAGAACATACAAAAGAGTGAATCCTCAATTACACAAGCCACCGCATTTGTTTTCATTCTAAGACTGAGGTGGGGTGGGGATCAGGGGA
This sequence comes from Macrobrachium rosenbergii, assembly GCF_040412425.1. Classification (NCBI taxonomy): domain Eukaryota; kingdom Metazoa; phylum Arthropoda; class Malacostraca; order Decapoda; family Palaemonidae; genus Macrobrachium; species Macrobrachium rosenbergii. The sequence continues at coordinate 58,704 of NW_027100727.1, forward strand.
AGAGAGGGAAGGAGTAGGTGAGGGAGGGAGGAGCCAGCGACAAGAGATGGGAAATGTCGTAAAGAAGCTGGTATGCCGTGAAGCATCCGTGTGAGATGATGATATTATCATGTCCTTGAGGCTTGTAAGGGATCAAGCTGAAAATCTCCTTTACCTTCCACAATGGAGAAAAAGGAGAGACACGAAGAAGCGTCGGTAGTCAAAGCGACAGGCATATATAACAGAGGACAAAGCGGAAGTGGCAGAAACCATAGTTGTTTATGGATGGTTGGGAAAAATATGAACAAACGCGAGAATAGTAAAACAGTAAATAGAGAGAGAGAGAGAGAGAGAGAGAGAGAGAGAGAGAAAGAGGTTCGTTTAGATTAAGCCGTTCTTATGCCCATTGGCGTTCCATTAGTGGGTTGGATGACAAAAGGTGGGAATAAGAGGCTCCGTTTGAACCTCTGGTCTCGTGCCAAGCAACCGAGAAAAAAAAAGACCATAAAAATACATAAGTGTCAAGTAACGGAAGCTATTTAAAGCTCCAAATCGGCAATAACTGAACAGAAAAGAGAGCAGATGAGAAAAGAAAGAAATGGTGAAAAGAGTAAGAAGAGAACGTACAACACCCCAACCATATACATGATAACTTTAATAAGGGAAGCATTTTGTGTGACCTTGAATTCCTTTATTTTTCACGCTATGTATAAGGAGAAGGTGATGGCTACGCTCATGGCAGGATTCAGACCTTCAAATGAGTTCGAAAATAATTACTGGGATTTCTCATTTCTTATGGAACCATCGATTTGATTAAATACCTTTACTGTTGAATGAATCAACTGCAAAACTGTAAACAGAAACAAAGATATATATAATTCATGACACAAAAAATGACGGGGAGAGAGAGAGTCTTCTTCATTCTGTTGCTGTAGAATAAAAAAAAAAATGTGCGTGGGGCTGCAGAGACAAATATTCTACGTATATTATTACTCCACTCAGAGCAGCAAATACAATTGTAATGTCAAAATTTTAAAGTCTGTGTAATACAGAATTAAATATTCCAGCTTTTAGCAGTAAAACTAATGTACTAATGAAGGCAAAAATACTGAACCATGATAACATAACAGCAATGGAATTATCTCTGGACATTTACCATCTGGAACAAACCATATTATATATATACCTGTACATAAATATATTCACACAAGTAACCGGAAAAAATAACTAAATGAAAATGATCAGCAGAAATTTAATGCAGAATATGCTTCTTTGTTCACTGAGCACTTCATAACAATATTGCTGCTGCAGTCACGAGGTGGTGTGCCTGTCAAGCAATGCTTGAGGTTACCCTATACTTGCTTGATTTGCAACTGACGCAGTTGACAGTTTCATCTGGGTTCACGGGGATCTTTGAAGAGATATTTCCAGGTGCGCTACTAGGCCACTTGAACCCTTGCTACTGTGTTTGAACCTATTTTTATTTCCTGTAAAAGAAAACTATTGTTCCGGCCTTGATTGTCCGTTCGCACTTTACTCAGTAACCACTTTGTCTGTCCGCCCTCAGATCTTAAAAACTATTGAGGCTAGATGACTGCAAATTGGTATGTTGATCATCCACCATCCAATCGTCAAAAATACCAAATTGCAGGCCTCTAGCCTCAGTAGTTTTTATTTTACTTAAGGTTACAGTTAGCCATAATGGTGCGTCTGGCAACGATATAGGCCAGATGTGGTTGAGGTTTCATGGGCCGCGGCTCCTACAACATATACAGAGACCACCGAAAGATAGATCTATTTTAGGTGGCCTCGATTAGGCTATACGCTCTAGTAGCTGTACAGAAAACTCGATTGCCCCGAAGAAACTTCGGAGCATTTATTACTTTTTTTTTTTACTTAGTTCGTAGTGAAACCAAACAAGGGCTATATTATATACTGTACAATTCTTAAAAAGTTACCAAACAAAATGAGGTGATGCTAGTTGGATGACAGACATACTGACGTATGGTACATCTCACAAAAATGGCTATTTCAGTATTGGTGATAAATATCTGGCAATTTGAAGTTTTGTTACCTTTCGAGATGATAGTGGTAGATGATGTTTTCTATCATTTGTAGATTACGAATGATTTAGAAGATGCAAAATTAAAAACAGTTCTAACCCAGTGCCAAAGTATGCAAGATGGATGGATTAAAGTTCAGCTAAATAAATCTGTACCCATCATACTTGGGCTGTATATCGCCATCCGCATGCTTTGAAAGCCTCGCCTATATTGAGAAAGGTCTTCAAACGTCATTCTCTAGAGGAGAAGAATATTTTTACTACTTCAATAGAATTCGAGAATATTGTAAATATTTAAGATCTACGTCAAATAACAAATATGTCTTTGCGTATGACAAGTACTGTACATGCAAACTTCTTCTGGATCGTAATCGTGATCATCTTTATTTTATCAACATATACTAGCAGGCATATGTCAAATCACGAATTAATACCTATCATCGCTGACAAGACCAAAAAAAAAAAAAAGTATGGATGAAAAATATTTAAAATTCAAGTAGATCTGATAATAGCATATGAAGTTAATTCCCAAAAGATAAAATTCACAGCATTTTAGACATCTCAAAAAACACATCTGTAGCTATAGGCGGTGTTCCCAGCAGCTGGAATCATACTATGGTAATTAGAAAGGTTTAATAAATACTGTTCAGTTCCGTCATTTCCATTCCCAGCTAAAGTATATGCTTGGAAAAATTATTGTTACTTCGCTTTATAGTATTCAAATCGCACACAACCTTAGAAATAAACTCAAATATATCATCAAGCGAAACACTGAATTTAGAGTGCTACAAGATTCTGTCTCAAGTCCTTTAGTTTTAATGTATTCATAAATAACCCCAGTGATCCTTGCTTACAGCGAAAATATCAAATTTGCATTCTTCTTTTCTTCAACAAATAGACAGAAAATAACGTATATATATATATAGAGTACACATAATTTCCAGAAACTGGAGTAAAGGAAAGCTCTGACACGCGCCAATTGACTTACATTGGATCGAGAGCATTTATCGATAGGATACCGCTTATATAAAAATTAAAAGTATGATTTTACCATATATATTCAAACAATTCAGGGAAAGATTCAAGAAAAAACATCTACCTTGCAACAAGTATAAAGGACACGTGTTTCCACTATGAAATGAAACACGTTTCTTCAGAACTCGTCATAAAGCTTTGTTTGATGTCATACGCGGGAAATCATTGTTACTGTTTGAGGAAATTGCAAAGTCAATATTAAAAAAAAGGTTACAAAAATGTGCTGAGTTTTGCCGCTTAAGTAACAGGTGGGATATAACAGGAAGCATGAGCAAGTTACATTTATTGTAAGAGAGTTATGATAGTTTAAGGTGAATGAACTTCATGGCATCATGTTCAAGTGGCCGCTGGGTATATATATTATGGACAGATGCATCCAGGCCACTGACTGACTACTATTATTCTCATGACAGATAAATTACAGGCGCAAGAACGAACTATAAATCCCTATAGCCGAAACAAAAAATAATGATTACGATGAATGATAAATTAGTGATAAATCCTTTTACCATAGTTTCTTTTTAATGAATTGAATCACTCGACATCATAACATGAAATTAGAATGACGTTATTCAAAAGAATATGTAAAGTTCATGGAATTCATAGATCAAAAGTTTGAACTTACTCCTGATATAATGAGGTTATCATCCGCTGCCTCATCTACCAGCAATATCTATCTATATAACCATTAAGTGCGTGCAAGTTTTACCTGTTACGGCTTTAGAATTCAAGTAAACTTTATTTTAAGTACGGTCAAAATTCTAAAAATTTATCATAAATAATATCGCTCTCTCTGTATATATATATGTGTGTGTCAGTATGTGTATACAATTATTGTTATCACTATAATTACCATTATTATCATTTGATTTATCGTTTTTATTTTAACTTAAGCATGTAAAATTAGGCAACACCAGTAATGCAACTATCACAGCCTTGAGCACAGTCATTCCAGTATGATCAAGATTATTTGCAATACCCATAATTATTCCTAGTATTATTTTTATCGCTATACCACCGGATATTCCCTTTTCCTCTAACATATTCTCCCCTCCATCATCTTCGCTTATTATTCCCAGTTCTTCATTCTGCTCTCAAGTCTTCCCCAGCCCAACCTTTTCTTCCCTATCTTCTGAGGAGGCTATTTCCCTAAATCAACCGAGCGTCTCTAATTCCTAAAGGGGAATCCCCCATCACTAGGGGATTATCCCTAGCAGAGAATCTCTGGAGCTTAGCAATGCAGGAGGAACCCTAAGACAAGACCGAGAAAAAATATCTACTAAACATTGCTAATAAATCAATCAATCAATAAAATTAAAAATAAAACTTAAAATTTGAAGGCATTTAACCAAAGAAATGAATGAGAGGGAAGTTAAGTTTCTACTACGAAAATAAAATTGAGAGGATATGAATGGGAAATGAGCATTGAACAGCATATACAGAAAATTCAATAAGCTGTTAGGGAAGCCATATAATTAATTTCTATTAATTAATATAGGAATTCTTACAAAAAGTGCCAAGAACATCAAGAGACAGTCTGCCACGGTAAATACATGATGGAAAAGAAAGAAATTTCTTTCTGAAGAAAAAAGAAACTTAATTACGAAGGAAAAAATCTTATTCCATGTTCTGTGCATTCGACCTGGGCTAATTAAGCAATTAATTCAACGTAGCTCAGATGACGATTTCACTCTGAAATCTTGTCAGAAAGGAATACGATTGAAGGAGTATAAAGGGAATCATTCGATTTCGTTGAGAGAGGAAATAGAGGAATCAGATGAAAGGAGGAAGTAAAGGAGAATATTCAGTTCTAAGCGACGACGAAAATGCCATATGAAAAAATCCTTGACACTACCTTCTCTCTCTCTCTCTCTCAAGAACTTCAAAGTAGGATAACATAATAACATTCATTAGAAAAAACTCGTTATTATGCTTCCAAGAGACTATATATATATATATATATATATATATATATATATATATATATATATATATATATATATATATATATATATATATATATATATATATATATATCAAAAGAATTCAAAGGGAAGATAGCGTAAGAAAATATTCTTTAAAATCTTTCGTTATTTTGCTTCAAAAAAGCTTACGTCTTTCTCTCTCTCAATACGCGTGTTTTCCATTCAATTATACAGAGAAGATCGTAGCTACCGTTATATTTTTCACACAATTCACAAATAAGAAACTAAACGCTTCCCACTCTGCAAATTTGTAACTGCTCCATTCAACTACTAATACCGAGCAAAATTAAAAGTTAAAAACAGCTTGCCCGTTTTCCGATATAAATGTCAGGTTTATGGAAGTTATTGGTTTAGTTAAAATGAATAATAGGTAACGAGGCTGTCTTAATTGCATTTGCTGAAGATACCTAGAAAACAGTGCATGAACACATTTACAATTTTCTGACAAACTGTATGTAAAATTTTCTATATTCAATAAGTTACTAGTAAATTGAATGACTGTACGTGGAACAAGCACTAATACAGTTTGAAGTGTAGGGCAGTAGCCCAGTTCAGGCTTTTTTTTAGAGATTCTTAAATAAATCCCACAAATTACAATTTATCCTAACACATAAGCGAAGGCAATTTGAATAATTTCGCCAACTTATTTGCCTGAAATTATTTAGAAATATAATTTCAACCAACCAAATGCAACATTATTTTCTTGACACATCCGGTAAAAGAACTTTAGTCACTAAAATAATGTTTTTACTTATAATTACCGGAAAAGAACCTTTCAATTCTAGAAGACGTTTTGTAAAGCATTCTACGCTTGGTAAAGCATGAGAAAAATAAGGCCCCGTTTCTCTCCAAACCTTCCCTGACACCACGAACGCTTGAGAAAATGTCTCGGGATCATTCCTGCAGATCAATCCTTCCCCGCTCACTGTCTCGGAAATTCCATCCCGCGGCGACCCAGGGCAATCAATATTCGTGATTGCCCGCAGTCGGTACATTAGTTCCAGCAGCTTTGCAATCTAATCTTTTTGCAGAAGACGGAGGAAAGATAAAAGATACCAGTGGAATCTTTTTAATATTTATTTATACATACTTACAGACATACATACATGCAAACATGTGTATACACACGCGCACACAAATATAAAGTAATATATATATATATATATATATATATATATATGCATATATATGCACACACATATACAGTATATATATGTATATATTACTGATAATTGTGGTGGCCCAGTATATGCAGGTCCTCGGCTCGATTCCTTAGTGAGCTTTAGGTAAAACCTTTAAGCTTATAGTACCCGGTTGACCACCAGTCAGTATTCATGTACACGTGGGAGCTGGCTGAAAGTGATGGTTTGTAAACCTGGGTATGGAAGATAGGGGGCTAGCAACCTCATCATAGAAAAACATACTACACTAATACACACACACACATATATATATATAATATATATATATATATATATATATATATATATATATATATATATATATATATATATATATATATATATATATATATATATATATATGTATATATACGATAAGCGCTCTGTGCAGAAAACTTCCATAACATCAGTGTCGCCTCTGACACCTACACAGAAACTGCTGAGCAGCGCCATTCACCTTCATCTTGCAGGCACTTTGTAACACCCCTTTAGTTCTGTTCTAGCCCGTTAACGTGTTTAATTTATAAACAAATTCTTTTCACAAATCTACTGTATAACTAGAAAATTCGCATGTAAACAAGATATATTCAATAAGCTAGACAATGTTTCTTTCAATCAATAAGGCGACACTATATTAGGGTCTGTGACTTTGATCTAGATTACAGCATCCCTAAAAGTGAGTTTGAAGACCTAACGTGATAAGTTGCAGCCAAAGCTTTGGGTGTTCAGGCTTTGAAAATCGGGACATATTATTCCAAAATGGAGGCCATGCCAACAAAATAACACAAAGACATCTGAGTTGAGGTGTTTAATCTTGTTGAGTTTTCTATCAAATGACAGATGTCTGTGGACAGATTCAAATGGACTTAAAGTACGAGTGAGGATTTGATTTTTCATTTCAATAGACATTTTCCAGTTTATGTTGCTGTACCACTACACCTCTTTTCGCTTACACTCAAGTCCTTCCAGGTCGCAAAGAAGAATATTTGAAATATGAAGCGGACAGGAGGAAGAGAAGAGAGATTTCATTACGGGATGTTGCCACTTGAGGTAGCGGGACTGAAAAACTGCATTTGGGTATTAACGGTATGACGTTATGGTATTATGTCGATAGTAAAAGTGCATAAGTTGCTAATAATTCCCACTGGATAGCAGAATGGTTTTTCTGGTATATTTTCATGTGTTTTGAACGAATGTGATGATGATTATCGGCGGAAATCCATAGTTATGGAGTTGGGTATCGATTGCCTTAACTCCACAACTTATGGACTATTCGAGTAAAATCATTGTCAAATTCGTTCAAAACACTGTGAAAACCCAAGATGCTTAAAAAACCATTCTGCATATATATTATTCCAAAATTTTAACAAAAAAACAAGAACTCTGAGTTAAAAGAGGAAAACGCACTGATAATCATCGACTATGTTTACAAGGTTACGAATTTACGACTTACTACCACAAAAAGACACTGTTCGGACGCATGGTTCTCCCAAGACTTCGCCATAATTTTTTTAATAATAGCTGACTTAATCACACCGTTACAAGGCCACAAAAACCATTGTGATATCCAATTTTAATGAAAAAACAAGAACTCACGAAGAGGAAAACGCACTGACAACCATCGATAAATGTTTACAAGGTTACGAATTTCCGATTTACCAACACAAAAAGACACTGTTCCAACGTGTGGTTCTCCGAAGGTTTCGCCTTCCTTTTGGTCATTCTAGGGGATAACTCCGCACTGACTGTAAAGGAACGTTCCCGCGAAGACGACAGCCACTAGGGGTTGGGGCGTCAAATGTATTTCGCCGTGTTTAGTACTGGCCCCTGGGGTTAATTACAGGCGACCCCAAAATAATAACTGTAAATTTTTAATATGCAACCCAAATACTACAGGAAACTGTAATTTCCAAAGAAATGCCCGACGCGGAGTTATTACCTAGATTTACCCCATTGCCCTATCCGGGGAGCAAGCCCCGGGACCCGCCTTTTGAGGTCTATTTGGGTACTTGGACTTCGAGGGTACGTCTATGCAACGGCTCCTCTATCTGTCTTCTTTATGATGGATTATTGTCTAGTATCACTGGTTGGCTTGCTTTTTACTTTTCCAATATAAGGTAGCGCACTGTTCGAACAATTTTTAAGAATTATATAACTGAGAACTTACTAAAAAAAAAATAAAATGAAAAATGTTTACCTTAAGTCACTATCGGACTCCTCCAACTCGTCATGGGTGGCCGGGAAGTCGTCTGCAGGTTGCCGTTCTTGATTTCCCAGAGGGTTGTATAGTCTTGCAGCTTCTAGGAAAACATTATGGCGAGCATCATCCCCGAAAAAAATCAAGGAAAAGATAACGACTGTTCAAAGTATGCCGTTCTCATTCCAGGCCGTTTAGCCCAATCTTTCACGTTCCTCCACAATCGCTCTACAGTTTGGGTATGGATAGTACTATCATCTGGATGAACGAAGTTTTCACTATGGTTAATCACCCTATGAGTATAACCTTTATTTGAAAGAGTAGTATATGCGGCCCAGCCATCACTAATTACAATAGAGCCTGACCGTATATATCTCTTGATTATGGGGATCATAGTCTTAGCACTTCTGTCTTGTCCTTCTTTATGAAGAGGGATGATAAACTTTTTGGAGACACGTTCTATGCCTCCAAAAAGCCAGACATCGTTAAGCCTTGTTCCTCTGTTGTACTTTCTTTTACCAAAGAAAGTCTCGTCTATTCCTACGATGATTCCCGGACCACCAATGGGCTCTTGATTATTAAGCCAGTTAACAGTCACCTCATTGCAAAAACATCGCTAGTCAACACTTGTGTGGCGGGACCAGTGCAAACATTTCAGAATGGTTTCATGCTTGAAACCCTTGTCTAACCACTGGTTTACAAATAAACCAATTTCCCAAGGTTGTAAGTGGGTATTGTCTAAAAATGAACCTTTATATAAACTCACAGTGAAATGACATTGTTTCTCCCCCCGCCCTTTTTTTTGCGATTTTTCTGTATCGACCACAATAAAACTGATGTCGATCGCTGCGGTAGGAGCAAGGTAAGTCACAATCAGGGCAAGTCACTCCCTTAGGCAAAACGCCGTGAGCCTCTAGATAATCTATAAAGTTTGCAGAATCGGAGTGGAAATTCTTTATAAATCGCCACTGATCAGTTGCACAACCATTGCATGTAACTTCGACGAGAGCCATCGTAAGGAATGGCGTCAGTTTATAAAATTCAAACAATACCGGTTCTAAGCTTAATCACGTGTCTTATTAGAAATGCAATATAATTGGCAGAAAAAGTCATGCGATTATTTCTATTGGTGCTAACACCACGTCACCGGAAGTCATTCAAAATAATTGGCGAAAATTCAAATGTGTGGGCGCCGACTGGAAAAAATCACAATCTCATTGGGTCAGCTTGAACGTGTGGGCGGAACTTCAGCGATAACGTCATCAGAGAACATGTACGTACTTACGCACGAACGCAAACTCCGAACGACGAGTGACACAACTCGAGAAATTAAAATAAAAAAAAGGAGAAATTTTACTTAAAATCACGTATTATGTTAGTATTTATTTGCTCCTGGGGTTTTTGGTATTCAAAATATTGCTTTTTCAACGCTGTAACTGAATGTGCACAGAATTTTGAGCTATCGTATATTGGCAACTTATGCAATAATACCATGTCGGGTGTTTTGGAACAGAATGGCCATGCAGCCACAAATTAAATAGAAGAGTTTATTTGCTGTGTCATGTTAATTACTGTTGCGTTTTATTCTATTACGGAGGAGCAGAGGTTATGATGCAAATGACAGACCTACTGCACAGTACCTCTTGAATGATAGTGTCGTACGCGTTTGGAAAAAACAGAAATTAACAAATTTAAAAAATGACATTTTTCAAAAGCTACAGAGTTCAATCATAAAATATATAATTACTTTCGTGTTTGTTATGACTTTTATAGGTAAAACAAACACATAGAGGGGAATTTAAAAGTACACACACAAAAGAAAAGAACATGGAATGAAACAAACCAACGTTATACAGTTAATGGTTTTGTATTCATCATAATAAACACATTTCCAAGCGCATAAGTAACGAGCAGTACATTACCTTCCACAGGGCAGTAGCAAACAAACCAGTGCCAGGAAAACAAAACCGATCTGGGCCCCAACCAAAGCTCAAAGAACAAAAGTGAAACTCCACCGCACAGGAGGAGGCAAATTCTATTATCTGCCTGAACATTTCACCTAAACCAAACACTCAACAAAAACGCCCAGAATTCGGAAATATGGACCAGAGTAAACAAACTTTTGCCAAAAAATAGAATAGGCTTTGAAAAATCCCAGAACAGACTTACTGCGAAATCAAGCACATTTTTGTTTCAATAGACAACGAAAATATTGAACTTTCAAAACGTTTTTTGAGATTCACTGATACAACGACCAAAATGATAAATATGAATATTGTGAGTTAGTAGAATAAACTTATTACCGATATGCACTAAAATGTGTTCTGTCTCTTTTATTAAGAAATAATGGCGGTCAGTAACAGGTTGATTACGTGAATTGTAAATAATTTCTATTTCCTAAGTGATATGATATTTCATAAACAGTCATCGAAATTTACTGAATGATATGAATGATGATTAACGTTATAGTCTTTGAAACATAATATAACAATATCTCTGCTTTATCATTACAGTAAGCCTAGCCCGACACACGCAAAAAATTAAATATAATAAAATATAAGCGGGTACCACTTGATCTCATTAGTACACTTTCATGACTCTAGCAAATATTTTCGTATCTATATGCACAATGCGTATCTTAAACGATCGCGAGACATTAACAATCAACAATTAAGTCGCAAGGAGATTAACTAAACACACAGTACACAGGGCAGCTCTCTCTAAATGCAAGGGAGAGGCAACCGGACGATCATCCTGTGCGTCTTGCAATTTGGGGACACCTTCACTATATACCAAATGTGAGGATATAATCATATATTCGTCTTACCTCAACTTTCTACAGAAATGAAGTGGAACAC
>NW_027100727.1:75000-110000 GCF_040412425.1 Macrobrachium rosenbergii
AGTAATGCACTATATTGCTATGCCGTCTACGCCTTGACATCCCTGTGTATTTTGGATGAAACAGACGTGAATTAAATAAAATAATTTTTATATCACATTCAAAAGCCGTAGTATCTTTTGCTGCTTTTAAAACAGTATACACGGAAGAGGCAGATTAATAATATAAACGAAAACGCCAAACCAAAATGTTATTTCATGCAGAATACAAAAAAAAAAAAATTTTAAGTCTTTTTCAGTTTTGTTTTCTCTCAGTAATAGAACCCAGCTGCAAAAAAGTACTATATGAAAAAGTGTTCATATGAGGTAAAAATTAATTACAGGAAAACAAAAATTTTAGAAAAAACTGTTCACATTTCCTTATTAAGTAGCGAAATCTACTGAATATTAAAGTGGAAAAACTGTAAACACAAGAAAATAGGAAGTTCCTAAACATTCAAGAAAATATTTAAAATAAATTCTCTCTCTCTTAATTTGCAATACTTATAAAATATAAATATAAATAACCTTCGCAATCCGCTGGCAAACAAATAAAAATACAATGAAATAAATTTCTTTCAAAATGCTCCAATGTCTTAAATGGACACCCCGCCCCCACCGTCATACTGTAATCTTGACTATATAATGTAATCTGTACTGTATCAAAACAGTCTAATTAAAGGTTTGATAAAAAAAAAAAACTTAAAAAAAATCTTTCACTCTTGCTTGTCTATATCAACTTCATAAGCGTCATTCGAGTTCACAAAACCAGACATTTCATTAGAACTAATCAAAGGAAATCCATCAATCGCTGTCTATAAATTCCCCTCAGCTGAGGGTGGCACCAATGACATAATGTTTTCCTAATGCCGTTACTCGATAACCCCGCCAGGTAAAGCGGTCGCATACAAATATTGAAAACTGAAATTAAAAAACTCTCCTTGTATAATATAGACCCCATCAGTGCATTCTTGTTAACCTTCGACGAAGCGTCTCGCTCGCTGCTCTCTTCAGGGATGGATAGAGTGTGTGTATTAGTGCGCCGGGGTTTGGCTGTTCCAGAGGTTACTCTCCACTCGGGGAGGAGGAGGAGGAGGAGGAGGATTGCGGCTCACAAAGTATTACTCGGAAAGGCGAGCGAGGCCTCCCACAACGGCCTCGTAAAAAAAAAGGGGGGGGAGGGGTTCGCTGTGATGCAAAAGAAGTTTCATTTTTATGGCCATTGGGTATTTTGGGCCAGATTCTTATTCTCTTCATTTTCCTTTGATTTCTGGGTTGCTCGCTCAGTGTTACTGTCTATGCAACGTTTTTCCAGGAAGTCTATACTTGTCCAGATGACGATGTAAACAAAGGCGATCAGAGCTTTTACAGTCTGGCTACAAGTGAAGAGAACTTAACAGAGTCTCTGCTCTTGCACTGAGAAGTGAGCCTACGTGAATACAATAAGCTTTAGACGTATGAGAGAGAGAGAGAGAGAGAGAGAGAGAGAGAGAGAGAGACTAGTTATATATTAGGGAGTTCTTTCACTCCTTGAATATCATTTCCTTACAGGAATTTGGTGATGATATTTCAGCTAAGATAGGGAGGCTTCGAGGAAAACGTTCAAAGTGAAATCAAATACGATAATAATATTCCTATCCATATCAGCAAAGAAGCACATACACAGATATGCTCTGTACTTATCATATACTAATGAGGATAGTAATATAACTTTCATGCTAGCGGGCTCACATAAATACATACATAAGAATATACACACATATATAAACACACACACACAAACATATATATTATATATATACACATATATATAATATACAATCAGTAAGCTACAAACGTCCTTTAATATCCAATCCGCTCTACCTCGGAAATAATATATTTTCCTATATGTTACCGAAAAAATTTTTAGTTGATAATAAGTTCGTCGTCTCGTGGGCTCGAACCAGCGAAGGACAAAAAGAACTCAGGACTACAGTGGACGCAATTAACCCACACGGCCAGCAAGTGAGGTATAAGTGGATATCGTCTCCATATACAAATCGCCCGTCGAACTCAGGTGTTTGTATTTTAGAGACGATATACACCCACCTCTGCCATGCTTACCGTGTAGTGCGTTTGTCGCATGCAGCCATATCATGACTTTTTATCACATCACCGTGATTCATATACAATCAGTAAGCTACAACGGTTAGCATGGCAGAGGTGGGTGGATATCATCTCTAAAATACAAACACCTGAGTTCCACGGGCGATTTGTATATGGGAGACGATATCCACTTATACCTACCTTGCTGGCCGCGTGGGTTAATTGCGTCCACTGTAGTCCTGAGTTCTTGTCCTTCGCTGGTTCGAGCCCACGAGACGACGAACTTATTATCAACTAAAAGATTCCCCCTCAGTAACATAGTTGAAAATATATTATTTCCGAGGTAGAGAGGATTGGATATTAAAGGACGTTTGTAGCTTACTGATTGTATATGAATCACGGTGATGTGATAAAAAGTCATAATATGGCTGCATGCGACAAACGCACTACATGGTTAGCATGGCAGAGGTGGGTGGATATCGTCTCTAAAATACAAACACCTGAGTCCGACGGGCGATTTGTATATGGGAGACGATATCCACTTATACCTCACTTGCTGGCCACGAGGGTTAATTGCATCCACTATAGTCCTGAGTTCTTGTCCTTCGCTGGTTCGAGCCCACGAGACGACGAACTTATTATCAACTAAAAAATTCCCCTTCGGTAACATATATGAATATATATTATTTCCGATGTAGAGCGGATTGGATATTAAAGGACGTTTGTAGCTTACTGATTGTATATGAATCACGGTGATTTGATAAAAAGTCATAATATGGCTGCGCACGACAAGCGCACTACACGGTTAGCATGGCAGAGGTGGGTGGATATCGTCTCTAAAATACAAACACCTGAGTTCGACGGGCGATTTGTATATGGGAGACGATATCCATTTATACCTCACTTGCTGGTACGAGGGTTAATTGCATCCACTATAGTCCTGAGTTCTTGTCCTTCGCTGGTTCGAGCCCACGAGACTACGAACTTATTATCAACTAAAAAATTCCCCTTCGGTAACATATATGAAAATATATTATTTCCGATGTAGAGCGGATTGGATATTAAAGGACGTTTGTAGCTTACTGATTGTATATGAATCACGGTGATTTGATAAAAAGTCATAATATGGCTGCGAGCGACAAACGCACTACACTTTTAGCATGGCAGAGGTGGGTGGATATCGTCTAAAAAAATACAAACACCTGAGTTCAACGGGCGATTTGTATATGGGAGACGATATCCACTTATACCTCACTTGCTGGCCGCGTGGGTTAATTACAGGAATTTAGTCCACTGTAGTCCTGAGTTCTTGTCCTTCGCTGGTTCGAGCCCACGAGACGTTCGAACTTATTATCAACTAAAAAATTCCCCTTCGGTAACATATATGAAAATATATTATTTCCGACGTAGAGCGGATTGGATATTAAAGGACGTTTGTAGCTTACTGACTGTATATTAATCACGGTGATGATGATATATATATATATATATATCATATATATATATATATATATATATATATATATATATATATATATATATATATATATATATATATATATATATATATATATATATATATAATACAAATATACATACATAAATTTATATACATAGTGGGTATGCCTGTGTGTATAAAATGTGTATACAGTTTCACTAGTTTCCAATACTAGTTCTCTCTCTCTCTCTCTCTCTCTCTCTCTCTCTCTCTCTCTCTCTCTCTCCCCGTAAGACACCATAAAGGAATTAGATGTTCCGACGGTGGGAGAGACAGACCATATGCCAGAACTCACTCTCCCGAGACTCGACAGAGACGGAATAAATCAATGTCCAATAGGAGAGAGAGCGAGAATCCTTGGGAGTGGTCCAGAGATATTCTGTAGAATAAATGTGTTCCAAAGTCTCTCTCATGGGGACCATGGAGGCCTCTATGAGGCTGGGGGAGGGTTAGGGGTGGTGGGGTGGTCCTCCGGTTGAAAACTTATACTCTGGATGATGCAGCTTATTCCTCTAAATAAAAATAGGTAAGTCTGGGGAAAACAGGGAGGAAAAGCAGGTAGTTTTTATTACTTAGATATAAAATGCACACAAGAAGAAGAGAGGTCAGTGTCAAAAATAAAATAATCTCGCTATTGTTTACTATTCATTACTGTCGTAAATTTAATGCCTTCCCCATGATTTGTATGTTTTTACTCTCAATTGCCAAGCGTGAGGATGTTTCTTTCACAAACCATATATAACTAATAAAATCATGGTAAAAAATTTCGAAAAATATTCACAAACTACGATGGTTATGAAGGAAAGCATGGAATACCTTTGTACTTGTGAAATATGAGCGAATTTACTTGCTTAAAAGAAGGTAATAAATTATGGAATAGACTTATTTCCGTTGAAAATACATTGCAAATCGCACGGTATGAAAAATTATTTTCAATGATAGATTTTTACGTATATCGGCAATATTTGCACCATTACCTAGCTACTACCTGCGAAAGAGTGGTTAGCCGGACACCCCCCCACCTTGGAAATTAAAGGTCAGAGTTATGGACATCAGGGATTGATTGATTTTTGACTGCTAAAAACTGGCGTCACAACAGGGACAAAGACAAAATCCCAATAAGTGAAAAATGATTCAAAACACATGAACACTAACAAAGTGAGAGAGAGAGAGAGAGAGAGAGAGAGAGAGAGAGAGAGAGAGAGAGAGAGAGAGAGAGAGAGAGAGAATATTATGCAAGTCTCCTCATTCTCAACAAGACCAAGGACCATGCCACATTGTTGACATTGAAACGAGCCCCTTTCAAAACTACTGTATACTGAACATTATTAAGAATCTGTGTTCACAGGCGCTGATCTTAAAAAAAACAACTGATTTGCCAGGTTTAAAACTATAAGGTCACTGGTGTGTTGTCGTTGATAGTCTGTAAATCTGAAGTGAAACCCAAAGTTAGTACCTTCAAGTTAAGGATAAAATAACCCTTTTCTCGTGTGACAAGTCCTCGTAGACTATTGGAAATGCATTTGAAATCCTAAGTTTTACGAGGAATTTAACTAGTAAATTGTTTTAAGTGAGTTTCTAACATCATGCCAAGATTCATCACGCAAAAAAGGGTCTTAATTTATCTTAATCTTCAAAGAATGTAATTGTTCTCCGTAGTCTTCATTTTCAAGTTCCTGAACTTTAGAGAGTGAATTGAAGGTCTCGATTCAAGCCCAAAATGGCAGAATTTTCTGCAATTGTGTCGAGATTTGAAAACGTCTCTAAATAAATGGTGAGGTGAGAGATATCACTCAAATAACCTGACCTACTATTAATCATACTTTGGGTGTTGTTAAAATTGTATTTCATCTCTATAATTTGCATCAAAATCTGTTACGAGATTCAACATTAACAGGTCAACACTCAGCACATATGATTGATGCAAATAGAGTATCATCACCTGCAAATGAAACAAGACTGTTTTTACGGCCAAATCCCATATTGTGCACTTCTATTTCAACAGCACTGGGCCAACAACACCTACCCAAAGGGACACTGGAGATGACACTGGTGCTATCACTATAATACAATCAACAATTACTCTGCTTTATAAGAAAAAAATTGAAAATTCTCAATCAATACCCATCCAAGTTTGCAAAACACTAAGAAATGCTCCTCAAATACCCATCCATCTAAGATTGAAAACAAGATCCTCATGTTTAACACATTCAAAAGCATCACTGAAGAGAAGACAAATCATAAACTTCGTAACCAGAATCTAGAGATTTTTGCACAAAACTGAAAACTGATGAAATGCATCAAGAGTAGCAAGGCCCTTGCATATGCAAAACTGCAAACTTACACAACGAACGCTTGTTAACATTATGTCAGAGCTGTTGAATTAATATAGAAAACAGAATACTTATTAAGTTAATCAGAATACCCCAAGGTATTCTCATTAACTCGCCTAGACACGAAAGACCCTGGAAAAGGTCCCCAATTCGAAAACTTCCTAAATAAAACTGACAATTAAATGATATTTGTATGCAAATGAATAAAAGAAGACCTACTTCTAAGTGTAATAGATATGAGATTAATTACAATTTTATCAGCAAGAGTGGCAATGTAATTACGGCTAATTCTTTGGCAATTCACACTGAAAAGTAGAATGAAACAGCTTACAAGAAACTGTCTGGAGTATTACTCAAAAGTCTTCAGAAAACCTTTCAGTCCCTTTGATCTTTTCCAATGATGTTTGTTTAAACTTTTCATCCAGCGCACATCAATTAACGTAGGAAAAGAAAACCAAGTTACTTAAAAAAAAAGGTAAAAAAGAATAAGAATGGAACAAAAGAAATATCCTCAGGTGCGTTTGCTTTCAGGAGGAGGAACGACGAATGCCGTAGATCTGAATTCGACATAAAAGTTCAATCTCACATTTTTACCATATAAATCATAATATTTAAAGTAACACTGCAACAGTTCAATTAAAACATATCGGTATTTTCATCTAGATTGGAGACTCGTGGTTATTCTTTTAAAGTGCCCAAGTAATCTGTTCTGGGGTGAGACATCAGTATAGATGAACGTGAAAAATTCCTCGTTGCTAATGAGACGTTTCTCGTCTGCCTAATCCCTGTTTTGCTATAATATAAAAACAAAAGCTTCATACCTACTCAAACTAGATACAAATATGTTATGTAATAGAATTAATATCTTATGATTTATTCAGTGCCACACACATCGGAAAAACAATAGATTAAGTTGTTCGTGTAGTAGCTGGGTTTAGCCGGAAAATTTTTAAGAATTGCTCTGGTTGGTAGTGATTCTGGGAAACTGAAGCCTTTTCGTTTTCATTTTTTTTATTGGTAACTGAGTGAAAACTTACTTTCTTTTAGATAAGGAAATTATGAAATATTTTCAGCTGACGCTTAAGATTTCAGCTTAAATTTTTGTTAGTAGAATGCAGGGCTTAGGAGGCTAATTTGAATTCTAACAGTTCAAGCAGAACTCTACGTAAATGTGTTGGCATTGAACCACTAATTTTCTTATTATATCTTGTGTGCTTCGATACAAGACTTGCACGTGAATAAACAAACATGTGGCAAGTAACTAAATACTGCAATTGATTATCCAAACTCACTTTGACGCGGAGAGCAAAACCCCTCCCAAATTTTCTCTGGTACGTTTTAGGAAAATTCAGTGTCCCTTTGGATCCCCTGAGTAATTTGCTCGAAGCGTTTCCTTTTTTCTTCTTCTTCTTCTTCTTCTTCTTTGGTCTTTTCTTCTCTTGCAGGAAGATAATGGGAAGGGTGGAGAACGGAGCGGTAGGTGTTCGTTTTATGACTGAAAGGAAAAGAATCACACAGAAAATTTCTAATGGTAAAACTTGTACAATAGAGAAAGAACATTTTAAAGTTCTATTTGTGATTTTTTAAAAATATTTTCCTTTAAAACTTATTGCAGCGTTAGATGATCTTAATTATCTTAAAGTAAGCGAGAAACATTTTTATTAAACTTACTATTTTTTAGCAGGGTCTTCTTTTCCCTAATAATATTCATTCTTGAGGCGAAGTACATCAAAAGTCAGTCAGAAGACTTGACAGTTGCCGTTGTAGCATAGAGAATAATGTGGAATGCTTTCACAAAGCTTGTTTTACTGCAGGGGGAAATATTTGATGAAGTATAATTATGTTAATTTTGGGCATACATTTCTATTGTCCAGCCGAATATGTCTCTTGATATCCAAAACCTCTCGTATAATGAGCCAGTCATGAATCTGACGTTTCTCAGAGATTTCCTTTGGGAGGGGGGAGGCCCAGAAGATATGGGTACCTTTAATGTGTTTAGGTCAATGTTTTACTTCTCAGTTTAGTTTTGGACATAAGATAAACTCTTTTAATTTTAGGAAAACTTCCTTAAAGTGTCATTAGTTACAGTATTTCAGTATTTCAACCAATTTTTGAAGGGCTGCCTAATATATATATATATATATATATATATATATATATATATATATATATATATATATATATATATATATATATATATATATATATATATATATATATATATATATATATATATATATATATATATATATATATATATATATATATATATATATATATATATATATATATATATATATATATATATATATATATATATATATATATATATATATATATATATATATATCTCGTTTATAGCTTAATGTTTGTAAATATATTAATATCACGGTGTATGGGACAATAGTTCAATATTTATATATATATATATATATTTATAGCTTAATGTTTATAAATATATTAATATATATATATGGGACAATAGTTCAATATTTATATATATATATATATATATATATATATATATATATATATATATATATATATATATATATATAGAAATCATCAACACACAATCACGTGTGGAACAGAAATAAATTTCTGACTCACATCGGGATCGAACCCAGGTCTCTCAGGTGGAAAGCAAGGGCGTTATCCACTAGGCCATAAAAGTCTAAAAGAAGTTGGAGCCTGAGAGCAACTGCACCCAAGGAATTACCTGGGCAAGCTAACTGCTTGCATACCAGCGAGTTTTCCCCAACTTCCCGACTCTGCAATGACCCAATAGACAACATTTCGTTGAATTATCCCTTCTGAGTGAATAAGATAGAAATCATCAACACACAATCACGTGTGGAACAGAAATAAATTTCTGACTCACGTCGGGATCGAACCCAGGTCTCTCAGGTGGAAAGCAAGGGCGTTATCCACTCAGGCCATACAAGTCTAAAAGAAGTTGGAACCTGAGAGCAACTGCACCCAAGGAATTACCTGGGCAAGCTAACTGCTTGCATACCAGCGAGTTTTCCCAACTTCCCGACTCAGCAATGACCCAATAGACAACATTTCATTCGAATTATCCCTTCTGAGTGAATAAGATAGAAATCATCAACACACAATCACGTGTGGAACAGAAATAAATTTCTGACTCACGTCGGGATCGAACCCAGGTCTCTCAGGTGGAAAGCAAGGGCGTTATCCACTAGGCCATACAAGTCTAAAAGAAGTTGGAACCTGAGAGCAACTGCACCAAAAGGAATTACCTGGGCAAGCTAACTGCTTGCATACCAGCTGAGTTTTCCCCAACTTCCCGACTCAGCAATGACCCAATAGACAACATTTCATTCAATTATCCTTCTGAGTGAATAAGATAGAAATCATCAACACACAATCACGTGTGGAACAGAAATAAATTTCTGACTCACGTCGGGATCGAACCCAGGTCTCTCAGGTGGAAAGCAAGGGCGTTATCCACTAGGCCATACAAGTCTAAAAGAAGTTGGAACCTGAGAGCAACTGCACCCAAGGAATTACCTGGGCAAGCTAACTGCTTGCATACCAGCGAAGTTTTCCCCAACTTCCCGACTCAGCAATGACCCAATAGACAACATTTCATTCGAATTATCCCTTCTGAGTGAATAAGATAGAAATCATCAACACACAATCACGTGTGGAACAGAAATAAATTTCTGACTCGGGATCGAACCCAGAGTCTCTCAGGTCGGGATCGAGGCCATACAAGGTCTCTCAGGTGGCAAGCTAAGCACCAGCAAGTTTTCCCCCAATCCCACTCAGCAATGACCCAATAGACAACATTTCATTCTAATTATCCCTTCAAGTCTAATAAATTTCTGACTTGGAACTCAGGTGAAAGCAACTGCCATACAAGTCTAAAGAAGTTGGAACCTGGGCAAGGAATTACCTAAGCTAACTGCTTGCATACCAGCAGAGTTTTCCCCAACTTCCCGACTCAGCAATGACCCAATAGACAACATTTCTTTCGAATTATCCCTTCTGAGTGAATAAGATAGAAATCATCAACACACAATCACGTGTGGAACAGAAATAAATTTCTGACTCGCGTCGGGATCGAACCCCAGGTCTCTCAGGTGGAAAGCAAGGGCGTTATCCACTAGGCCATACAAGTCTAAAGAAGTTGGAACATGAGCAACTGCACCCAAGGAATTACCTGGGCAAGCTAACTGCTTGCATACCAGCGAGTTTTCCCCAACTTCCCGATTCAGCAATGACCCAATAGACGTGAGTCAGAAATTTATTTCTGTTCCACACGTGATTGTGTGTTGATGATTTCTATCTTATTCACTCAGAAGGGATAATTCGAATGAAATGTTGTCTATTGGGTCATTGCTGAGTCGGGAAGTTGGGGAAAACTCGCTGGTATGCAAGCAGTTAGCTTGCCCAGGTAATTCCTTGGTGCAGTTGCTCTCAGGTTCCAACTTCTTTTAGACTTGTATGGCCTAGTGGATAACGCCCTTGCTTTCCACCTGAGAGACCTGGGTTCGATCCCGACGTGAGTCAGAAATTTATTTCTGTTCCACACGTGATTGTGTGTTGATGATTTCTATCTTATTCACTCAGAAGGGATAATTCGAATGAAATGTTGTCTACTGGGTCATTGCTGAGTCGGGAAGTTGGGGAAAACTCGCTGGTATGCAAGCAGTTAGCTTGCCCAGGTAATTCCTTGGGTGCAGTTGCTCTCAGGTTCCAACTTCTTTTAGACTTGTATGGCCTAGTGGATAACGCCCTTGCTTTCCACCTGAGAGACCTGGGTTCGATCCCGACGTGAGTCAGAAATTTATTTCTGTTCCACACGTGATTGTGTGTTGATGATTTCTATCTTATTCACTCAGAAGGGATAATTCGAATGAAATGTTGTCTATTGGGTCATTGCTGAGTCGGGAAGTTGGGGAAAACTTCGCTGGTATGCACGCAGTTAGCTTGCCCAGGTAATTCCTTGGGTGCAGTTGCTCTCAGGTTCCAACTTCTTTTAGACTTGTATGGCCCCAGTGGATAACGCCCTGCTTTCCACCTGAGAGACCTGGGTTCGATCCTGACGTGAGTCAGATATTTATATATATATATATATATATATATATATATATATATATATATATATATATATATATATATATATATATATATATATATATATATATATATATATATATATATATATATATAACTGACAACCAATTCACCCTAGTGGTGAATTGGTTGTCATTTATAATTTCCTTCAGTGTTATCGCCGGGATTGAGTGAATGTTTGTAAATATAATAATATATCACGGTGCATGGGACAATAGTTCAATATTTATATATATATATATGAAACATCTGTTCTTACGCTTGTTCCTTCTCCAACCACATCGTTGTAAATCACTGCTTCCCAACCTTTCAACCATTCTTGCGCCCTGCTTTCACTAGGTAAACAATAATTCTCAGTACCTTTAATAAACCTTTATTTTCTTTCTCAGACAAAATCCCCACTTTGTATTTAGACTAAAGGCATGCCACCATTTTCCGTATCTTCCCAAGTCACTTTCAGTTTCTCGTCGGTGCAAAGCAAGCAGAGTGACATTATTTTGTCGACTTCATGTTTGTTGTTTTAACAGAGTCAGCTGTTTGGAAGTAGATGTTTAAGTTCACGTGACTTTTTTTTACCACACCTATATTTTTACTAGCGTTTATGCCCCGCATACAGTATAGAGTGCGTCCCTTCGGCCCTTAGCTGCGATCCGTTCATTCCTTTTACTGTACCTCCTGTTACATCTTTCAATTCTTTTACTCTCAATTTCCCTTTCAGCGCTGAATGATCAATAGTCCCCAGTGGTTGCCATTTGGCCTAGATTTTATATTTGATTCATACAGAATACAATGCATGTGATACATGCATTTGGGTGTACAGTATATACTGGTGCGAGTATCAAAGTAAAGAAAGGTATCCGAATTACTTACCACATTACCCGAACTTTATCCCTCAGAGTTCACTGATTACAATAATAGCTACAATATTAACAAGGTGAGTTACCCATTACCTACAAGTACTCAGTATATTGATCTGGTGAAAACGTGATATCCTATTTATGTCTGGATCTTTCATTTTCATTTATTTCAAATATTAGGGATTTAGCTTGATCGCATTGCTGGAAATATTACGTATAATCGGGGAACGAAAGCCACGTATAAAATTGTCTTACCTTAAGCAGATTATCTTTTAAAGTTGCACGTCTGGTAATATATGGTGTTATTTATTGTAGAATGATGTTGCCCATCCCCAACTTTGCTCTTGACGATTTTCCCATTTTTCTCTCTTGACAGGTAAGGAGTGATTTGTGTTGTACTTCAGGGTCAAATCAATCATGTGAGTATTTTTAAGTGGAAGGTGTATGACTTTTTTTACAATAATGGGAGTTCATATTGTCTGCTGTGATCCTTTTGATGTAGATGATGACCCTTAGCTTCAATCTCCGGCGTACATTCCTTTTTTTCTTTTACATGAAATCTGTAAATTGTAAATGAAAATGTGTCGTTTTATAATAATATATAACTAATTTGTAAATTAATTTATCAACGGTATTGTCCGCGTAAATTGCTCTGTCTGTTATATTTTTATTCAAGGCCGATTGGCAGGGGTTCACTGTGAAAACAAATTTAAATATGCCCTACTGTAAATATGCGCTCGTGATTTGTCCTCTCACAGTAAAGCACGATGAAAACACGCATTTGGTCGAACACTTTTCTTTTAGATTGTTACTTTTCTTTACCTTCCTTTTTTGTATTTGTTTTCTTTATTGATGTGACTACCTACGTCCCGGTTAAAAAGTAATGAAACAAACAATACACACACACACACACAAACACAGGCACTCTCTCTCTCTCTCTCTCTCTCTCTCTCTCTCTCTCTCTCTCTCTCTCTCTCTCTTTTCCTTTTACCGTACCTCCTTTCATATTCTCTTTCCTCCATCTTACTCTCCACCCTTTCCTTACAATTGACTCTTAGTGCAACTGTGAGGTTTTCCTCTGTTACACCTTCCAAACCTTTTACTGTCAATTTCCATTTCCTTTGGCCTAAATTCTATATTCAGTTTAATTAAATTCTCTCTCTCTCTCTCTCTCTCTCTCTCTCTCTCTCTCTCTCTCTCTCTCTCTCTCTCTCCTCTGTGTAGTTGCAACGTCATATAAAAACCCTTTTAGCATCCAAACACACTGCTACCCAATTAATTCACTGACAACGGTGTGACGCTAGATTATAATGCCCAGTCAATCAGTTAAACTAAGTTCATGCAAAGTCTTGGTTTCTGTATTCCACCTAAAATTTTTGCTAACCATCAATAAATATTATATAAAAGATGTGAGTGTTCTGCGCTGAAAATTTGCCAAATTCTTATTTCGGCGAAACATTTCTAAAATTTTAGTAAATCAAATGAAATTAATACACATAAATAATAGCTCGTATATCTCATTTGTAGTCTTTCATTATTTTGTTAGTGAATTCACTAATGATTAACCACTTTGCTGATTGAACTATTTTTAAGAGTACTTTCACCATATTTCACTGAGTGTCACATTTCTTTTTCGTTCTGAGTAATTTCAAGTTGATTAAAATAAAAGCTCCAAATAACACGTATAGATTCAGTTAGACTTTATTCATTATTTTCAAAACTTCTTTGGCTAGTGAATATGCACAAAATGGGTGAAGTCATCCTTGGTGACCGCTGAAGTCTAGAAGCAATAAAATGTATTAATCCAGGCGTTAATGTAAAGCGTAGGTTGTTACTTTTTAACCAAAGGTGGTAGGACTCTTGTTTTCCCCAAACTGTTTTTTTTTTTTTTTGGTTTTCAAAAGTTTTGTCTTCGAAGTTGTGGAAACTATCTAAGGCAAAAGAAAGGAAACAAGGAACTGTATATATATATATATATATATATATATATATATATATATATATATATATATATATATATATATATATATATATATATATATATATATATATATATATATATATATATATATATATATATATATATATATATATATATATATATATATATATATATATATATTACATATATTCATGTATATATATATGTATATATATAATATATATGTGTGTATGTATGTACGAAACTTTGATATTAATATCTTTTTCAGTAATTAAACATAGGGAATTTTATTTTACAATAATATTGTTTTGGTTTTAATGGGAAACTAGAAATTCACTACATCGACCCTTCACTCCCCCCAGCTCTCTCTCTCTCTCTCTCTCTCTCTCTCTCTCTCTCTCTCTCTCTCTCTCTCTCATATTAGCAATGATGACAGTTAAACCTTTGATTTACATATAGGTCTCTGTACCATATATTGGATAATTTTCATCATGCGTGTTTATCTGTTTTTCGGTGAAGGCGATATAAATTTATATTCTTATATATTTGAATGCACTTGCAAGCTTGCATTCCGCTTGCATCTTTAGAAACCTTCAGGATCATTAAACGAATGCCACACGTCTGAGTAATTGAAATATAATTTACCTTAAAATATGTAAATACCTATTACTTACCTTTTAACCCAATTTTGTTCTGAGTAAAATGTTGACATTTATTTTCTCCTTCCATTACTTAATCTAAACCTAATGAAGTCAGGGAGATGCTTCCTCATTTATCTTCCTGACAGATGACTTCCATCACCGAGGATGAGAGATGGAGGGTGGGGAAGGGTCTCTGGAATTAGGTTGGAGCTGGTTGGATGACATGGGCTGCTATGTTTTTGGGATTTGCTCTTCTCCCCAACATTCTTCCCCTCGAAACTCTTTTATAATGAATAGGTCACTGAACCCATGAAATGATTTTCATTCTTTTTTTTAACTGACAGCTATACAGAATGGACATCCGGTACCTTTTAGAATAATTATGGAAAATCTGTCTGCATCTTCTTCACCCCAATCTGTTAGGTTATTTCACAAGCCTTGACCTGAAACCAAGTTTGATGAGAAATTAAGAGGTATAACGTTTATTACAAAGAGAAGCTTAAACATCCTAATGCTCAGCCTTATATGGCTCATAAGATAGGATCAGTATGTTTAATAGGATCCAAAAATGGAAAATTTTTCTTAGATCCATCCAAGAGGAAGTCGAGTTCATCGTTTGTAATTTTGTTTACAAGTTGTAATGCGTCATTAAATTTGTGAATAAATTTACTTCCCGGTAATTATCAGAAACGTTTTGTTAGTTTAATTGGTTGCTATTTCTTCTTAAATGTTGAACTTGCCTGGCTTATTTTCGATTCATGTTAGCGTTCACTTAGTAAGTCTGTTTCCTTTTAATATATGGTTTGTTTATAAACCCTCGTGATTGCATCTGTCTCGTGTGGCTACATGAAGGGAATTTAATAAAGAATACTTTTTGCCTCTGCAGAAATTCATGGTAGCCTGGAAGTAAACAAATATATCATATGCAGCAACGGATAAATATGAGCAGAAGAAATTTTGCTGTTTCAAAGCTTTTTGTACATCGCAGTGTTGTATTCAGTTCTTTGGTAGAGATTTACCGATGGTGTTGTGAATAAGTGTGTATTTGCATCAACTTGAAATTATCTGCTTGAAGAATTGATAGTAACAAAGTCTGTTAGAACATTAAACTTTTTTGCATGCCACTTTACCTTTGGAACTGAAGAGTTGAAAAGAGACAGTTGGCTGATAAATGAAATTTTGATTACTTTAAGAAACTGAAAACCATGAGTGATAAAAGAAGAGTTATTAGAAAAACGATATCAAACGATATCCATCGTAGCCTCCCCTTCATCTCAACATCAGCGACATCATTAAAGTTTTAAGTTGAGCCGAAATATTAATTAGCGTTTTGTTACAGACCTTAATTTTTCAACTGTGTCGTGTTTTCTCTTCAAACATTCGATAATCCTTTGCTTGATCAGGCACAGGATTAAGATAGGTTATGGGAAATAGAAATTAATTAATATTGATCCCATTGTTTATTGTGTAATTGTCTGGAACTGTATTTTTTGTAACAATAATAAAAACAAGTAAAAAATGCGCCGAAGTTTCTTCGGCGCAGTCGAGTTTTCTGTACACCGTATAATCAAGGCCACCGAAAATAGGTCTATCATTCGGTGGTCTCAGTATAATGCTGTATGAGCCGTGGCTCATGGAACTTTAACCACTGCCCGGTGGTGGCCTGGCCTATATCGTTGCCAGATGCACGATTATGGCTAAATTTAACCTTAAATAAAATAAAGACTACTGAGGCTAGAGGGCTGCAATTTGGTATGTTTGATGATTGGAGGGTGGAAGATCAACATACCAATTTGCAGCCCTCTAGCCTCAGTAGTTTTTAAGATCTGAGGGAGGACAGAAAAAGTGCAGACTGACAGACAAAGACAGCACAATAGTTTTCTTTTCAGAAAACTGAAAATGAAATTTTGAAACATTTGATTGCACGTGTCTCGTTAAAAGAAACCAATACTTGATTAGATGTGTGTAGGAAGTAGCTTGCGCACGTTATCGAGCAAGTAGGCTAAGTACAAGTGTGTATCGTCTGGTGTTTTTCGTTTGCCTTGCGGTCAGGCTGCCACTAAGTAAAAATGATAAGGCTCGAATTTCTTGCGGGAAGACCTTTTCATGAACGTATCAGAAATCCCATTATACCTTTGCTGACCTAAGCAATAAACTATCTGTGGTTAGAGGACTGCGCTGCCCTAAAATGGATCTCCAAAAATACAAAACTGAGAAAAATGGTAGATATTGCTGTTTTCCCTTGTCTTGCTACTGATTTTGCAGATACTGCAAATGGGACCCCTAAATAAAACAGTGAAGAACCATTCTGGAAATGCAGTAACTTGTGTATGAATGTTTCACGAGCCCAATAGGTGGCATATCTCAATTTCGAAAATTCTGCAGATACTGCAGTTTTCCATTTTAGGGCAGTGCGGTAGATACTATCCAGAATCTGAAAGGGCATAAGGGCTATAACCTGACACTCAAAATACTTGCTGAAATCCAGAAGTGTATTTTTATCTTTCAATTTTTCTTTCTTTTGCCTGAGTCGAGCCAATAAAGTAGAAGTTTAGACTTCATTTGTCGCCGTCCTCCCAGAGACCCAAATTGGAAGAGATACTTAATGAATCGAAACTCTAAAGTGGTGTTTACCCAACTAAAGTAATCAGTGCCACCTTACGGTTCTTCTCCACCCTCCCCCCACATCCCGTCCTTCCCCACTGGCTAAAAAAACAATTTGGGGATCCTAAGATTGGCTCAGGATACGCTTCCCTGAGTCCTCTCATTTAGTGTGAAATGAGGCACGAAGGTCCTTAATCAAAAGGAAATGAAAGGACTTAGAGTCGGGGATTAATTGATTAACGTCTAAACTGGCGTCAAAATAGTTATCGTCACTGATGCTAGATATATGTTAGTAACTAATATATTTATGTATAATTTTTATCAGAGAGAGATGAACTCGTGATTTTAAAGAATCATAAAACTTTCCTTTCACACACATATATATATATATATATATATATATATATATATATATATATATATATATATATATATATATATATATATATATATATATATATATATATATATATATATATATATATATATATATATATATATATATATATATATATAGATATATATATATATATATATATATATAATATATATATTTATATATATATATGTATATATATATACAATTTAGATAATATATATATATGGTTATATATATATATATATATATTTATGTGTGTGTGTGTGTGTGTAAAAAGTATTTTATGTATGTATCATTTGTTTGAAAAGCGTTAAAACAACTTAGTTCACCTTTGGCCCAACATAAAAACATTAGTAGAGCAGGCCAATATGCCTGAGTTCTATGTCTCCAGAAAAGATATTCCTTCTTCCCTCGAACACTCCTAAAATTTACATAACGTACATTGTTCTAACTTTCGTTTTTACTGCCTTTAAAAAAAACGACAGGTTACACTGTTAAAAAGTTTAGTATGTAGAACCGCCTTTTTGCCTTTTCGCAAGGTCAGAATTCTAGGATTTTGTGTTATCCCACCTGCAATGTGTCACTGACAAAGGTTTTAGGTGAAAGGGCAATTTCTTTCTGAGGAAAAAAAAACTAATCTCTTCTGTATTTTTTTTATTCTAGATATCCTGGTTTACAGAAAGTGGTCTGGATATTTTCTTTTTTTCATGTGTAGATCACATGGTCACATATGGGAATGAAGATTAATGACCTATATACTGTATATACTGAATATGGGTGTACATACTCTTTTATTTCACAGGGGCATTCACAGGGCATACATATTTATATCACACTCTTTCATGTGTGAGCGAACCTCGGTTTTTCATTATCTCCTATATATATATATATATCCAACATATATATATATATGTTATATATTTTTATATAGGACATATATATAGATTATTTATATATATTATCTACTTAAATGGAGTGGCATGCAATAAGTATTTAATTTGTATTTAGTTTTCGATCAGAATATTTTTAAGAACACTGGACTGGCATTGCTTTGATGTTTCACATTCCTCGTGTGAACATTTACTCTCCGTGGAAAATTTTTACACACACATTCTGCCTTGCAATGGATTTTACTACTAAGGGATTTATGAAATATTACTTTTAATAACATACTGGAACAAATTTCTTTAACAGGACACAATAATTTCAACACTTGCAAAAGAGTAATTACTTTGGATTTGGTGTATATATGATAATTTATATATACACGAACAATATGAATTAATTATATTATAAGATATATATAGGCTATAGCAAACAAATAAGAAAAGGTTATTATCAAGAATTTCATGTTTTTAAATATCTGTAAACATCTACAGTAGTTTTTCAGCTGTATAAATGAAAAACAGCGTTTCATTTTTTTTTGTTTTTGTTACTGAGATATTTATCTCATGACTGAAATAAAATAGTTTTGTTTTTCTAGTATATTTCTTTCATAAACTTTAAATGTTGATGGGTTTTATGGTATTTTGCAGTTTTTCTTAGTGAATAGTAATCATTTTAGGTAAAGGGAAAATGTCATTAAACTTCCCATCAAAGAAGCAAATAGGAGTCCCTTGCTCATCATTGCTCTAAGAAAATTCCATTAAAGAACCATCTAATAAATTCAAAGGAAAATTTGATAATGATGGTCGAACATCGCTATCGCATTGTAATATAATGCAATGGAAAGGGTATTTAAATGTTCCAAACAGTTCCAGCCGAATATTATGCCGATAAATGTTAACTTTTTAATTAGCAATAACTAAAGTTTTTTTGTTATTGCGTCCTTCGCCTATAAATTAACGAGCCAGCTATCACTTAACGTTGGAACTCCCTGAAAAAATATTCATGCCCGGTGCAAGTATGCTTCAAAACTAAATAGCAGCGGTTAAAAACAGTTTAACACGATTAATGGAGGTTATTTTTTTACTCAAAGTTTATACTGAAATAAAAAATTATTAACCGTTGAAAATGCAAGGCATGCTTTTTATGGAACGTATTATATTTGGAACGGCCTGAAAGTCCCCTTCTGGATTAGTGTTAGCATGAGGTTTGAGCATTTCATTTGGACAGGTGCCAGAAGAAAGCTCTTTGTGAGTGTCCCACCCCGTGGTGTACAATCAACGTTCAAGAACGGCAAAGTAAAAGGGCGAGGAAGTTTATGGAGGAGCCTGAGTCTGCTTTTGTAAGGTATGTAGTAAAAGTAGGTTGGTTGTGTTTAGAGATTTCATTGAAAAGGTTGTTGATACAGGAAGAGGTATGGCAGTTGAGTTCCAAACTGAGTAAAATGAGAAGAATCTAGTGGAAATATATTCCGACAGAAGTTTAATTATCAGAATATGTAGGTTTAAAGTTTACTCAGGAAAGAGACAAAAGTCGAAGGAAAATTATTTGTCAAATTTTGCTGTTAGCGGTGTAGCCGGGGAAAGAGGGTGTGAGTTGGATATGATGTATACTGAGAAGAATGGCGCTGGTGGATATATCTGACTAATGTAATTAAGATACGATGCATAGATAATAAGTTACAGAGTATGATTGGACGCATGAAAACGATCTTTAGGAATGAAGGCACTGAAATAAATCTAGAAGTACAATAAACAAGTGGTAAGCACAACAGTACACATGCATTTGAAGAGATACTGTCTAAAGAGTGTGAAAGAGAACAGGTCTGTATGATTCGCGGAATGGAATGGGTTGATGTCATTTAGAATTGAGTGGGACTGGAACTCTGTAAGAACGTCAGAGTTCCAAAGAGATATGTCTTTAATGAACATTTGATTTGAAGCATTTCAACATAAAGGAAATTAAAGATTTATGCCATTTTTTCGTGACGAGGTTAATTCTGCTTCAGTAAAATGTTAATGCTTCAGATTAGGGACGAATGGTTGAATGATTGAGTGACTATTAATACTGGATAAATTTTATTTGGTTCGTAACATTATTAATTTCATCAGTTACTAATTTTCTTTCATCGAATATAGAAAGTCAGTTGATCTGGTTATGAGTCTGTCATGTTTTGGGTACAAATAAATATATGTACTGTT
The DNA here is from genome assembly GCF_040412425.1 of Macrobrachium rosenbergii. Lineage (NCBI taxonomy): Eukaryota > Metazoa > Arthropoda > Malacostraca > Decapoda > Palaemonidae > Macrobrachium > Macrobrachium rosenbergii. The sequence goes on from NW_027100727.1 coordinate 95,508, forward strand.
AATATACTTTACGCCTGACATCATTTTTCGGTTTTTCTCTAAATATTATATCCATGTAACCTTCTTTATGCCATCTCATTTAAAACAGTGACTTGTTTTTACCCTGGCGAGGGAGTCGACAATGTCAAATTTAAATGATCTGAAACCTCGGGATGGCTATAGCTCTGTATTAAGCCATTTTTCTAGTCTTAGGTTTGAGTCAAATGGTCTGTGAGTCCTTGTGTCTCCAACGCCATGTTCCCTAACATTTTCTGTAAAATATATGTATAGTCTATCTTCTCCCATATGAATGTTCTTTCAAATTTTGTGGAAAGTCCATGCCCGTTCCTGGCGGACTGTGTCCATAATAATGTGGTCACTAATGAATAACAATACCATAATCTTTCATGGGGCATGTCTCGATCACATTCTTTTCTGTTCCTTCGGTCTTTCCTACTTTAAATTATTCTCCTTTTTGCAGTAGTATCTCTCCGCCTTAAAACAACTTTCTCTCTAAAATCAGAAACACTTAAAACATCACAGAACCAATAATGAGATTAAACCTCTGTTTCATTCTTAGTTGGTTGCTTGACCACAGAAGTCCACCCATCTCAGGCCTCTTAGTCCCACTCTTTTAACATCTTATCACCGTTTTGTTGGGCCTGTACAGTTATAATATCAGTTATAACTGGACTTTCTAAAACAAACCAACCTTTCTGTTGAAACAAATTGATCTGTGTGTGTGAATGGATCTGTTGGAATAAACAGTCAGATCTTACTGAAAAGGTGCTGTTGTTTTGAGTGTGTGTGTGTAAGTGTGTTGTAAGAGAGAGAAGAGAGAGAGAGAGAGAGAGAGAGAGATAACTGGATTTTATGTCAGCTCGGACTTGGAGCTGTAAGTAAATCTCTTCTGGATTAAACTGCAATCATAGTCCCATCTCTTATCTCTCACGAAAGAAGTCTCCTTAAGTTTTCTTCACTCTTCCTGACACTGCAATTTTTCACAGCATTTTTACTCTTTGAATTGCCCAATGGAAATTTAGTCTTTGGACTTGATATGCACAAAGGAATAAGAACGGAAGATAATTAAATGTAAGGAAAGTGAGGGCCAGACAGAGGTGCGTTCCCTAAAATCCGGTAAGCCTTTGTTCACCACCTAAGAAGGCACTTAAATAACTGGTTGTTAGTTCACTAGTGTGAGTTGCTGCTTGGGTGTGTAGAGAGAGAGAGAGAATAAAGACTTAAGTGATAAGTATTCCGTCAAAATGTATGCCATCATATAAATAAAAATAGTAGGGTCTCGATAGTAATCCTCACCCCACCAGTGTGAACTCATTCATAAGGTGTTCTTAAGATTTTGCGTGTGCTGTAGAATCTTATCTATGCATGGTATTGCAACTGACGACTGAAATATAAAGTAAATGCACTTTGCTAAATGACGGCCTGCAACGTTGCACATACAGGCACGCAAGCACGGACAATAATAAGTGTCTTTGGTGTTCCTATTTTTATTCTTCCGTCCACCACTCCCTTTCCTTTATGTCGAAGATTTACTGGCCGCCCTTCTCTTTCCTTTACCTCTGAGATCTGAGATTTACAGACGCATTATCTTTATCGTTCATTGTTATTTCCGCCATAAATTAGAGTGCGAGACATCCCAACTGATCGAAGATTTCATTTCCTCTTGAACCCGATATTGGTAACGGAGCAAGAAACTTCACGCATAAAATGTACTTATGGGCGTTCTCTCTCTCTCTCTCTTCTCTCTCTCTCTCTCTCTCTCTCTCTCTCTCTCTCTCTCTTTGTGATTCCCTTATGATGCCTCAAGCGGCACATTAAAAGGAAGAGAGAGAGAGAGAGAGAGAGAGAGAGAGAGAGAGAGAGAGAGAGAGAGAGAGACTGTGCCCTCAAAGATGTTCATCGCAGCCATGTTTCCTGAAGTGTATTGCTATTGCATCTGTGTTGAAGAGTATCAGCGCTAGATGAAAGGAGTTCTGTCTTATAGATTACTTTTTTGAGGCAAACCAAAAGTTATTTTCATTATGTTGATTTGTTGTCGGTTTTTTAAAAATAATCTGAATAATGAAAAAGCTTATTATTATATATAACGTGGTGTGTCAATTTTTTCTTTCCCTTAAACATTTCACTGCTACCAACACGGCAGTATTTTTGATATCGTGATAACCAAGCTTCGGAGGTTTTATGTAGAGCCCATTGTGATGGAAAGATTGTCTACCATAGTTTACCAGCAATACAGTCCGGGACTAGCCTCTCTCACCTCTAGTATTTACCTAATAGGCCGAATGAAACTTCTTGGTCCATCATAACATGTATAGGATCAATTCTACGATCGACAGGTTATAAGAAAAACATTTCGAACTACCGTCTCGACAAAGGATTAATTTACAGTAATTTTTACTGTACAGCATGAATATATATATATATATATATATATATATATATATATATATATATATATATATATATATATATATATATATATATATATATATATATATATATATATATATATATATATATATATACATACATACATTCATACTTACATACATACCCCCATTTCATACATGCCACCATGTCTACTATCCATCAAATCTGTTGCATAGGCTACATTCTATTCCTTTCTTTCATTCTCATTTTCTCCCAATCCTTGAAAATTGTAATTTAAACATTTTTAACTAATTTACAGTGTCTAAGTCCCATTGCAAAAAACTAATAGGATTGAATTGCGCACATGTGTGTTTTGCGAGTTTGGGTGGTCTCCAATTTCTTCATTTCAAAGGATCCTGGGGCTTGTTTTCTGTCCATATCTCGTAAATTATGGTTTTACCATTATTTTTCACAGTTCAGTAAGTGAAATGCTTTTGAAACTGTTTTAGTAAACTGTTTTTTGGTGTTTTAGGTTATCGACCAATATCATTATTTATTCAGGAATGCATTCCGATTTTGATATTGCTCAAGTTACCTTACCATGGACTTTGCCTAATTTTTGTAGAGGAGGGAAAGTGAAGTGCATGTCTGTAAATGCTATGAAAATTTCTTCCCATTTTCGAATTTAGATTTGCAGTATGCACCACATTTCTTTTTGATTAAGATTCTTAGAGATCAGCTCTATGACGAGATGGCCGTTGCTTAGTTTTCAGACATCGGGCCCTGGATGCTACAATAAGCCTACATTAAGCCTGTATGTCTTGTTTGTTTGCATTTATATATTTATATCTGATAAAAAATATTTCAGGAATATTTATATATATATATATATATATATATATATATATATATATATATATATATATATATATATATATATATACACACACACATTTAAGAGCTCCAGCTTGTGTTCAATTATGGGACGTAAACGGGTGGCTAGTATTCTGTCTGTGTATTTTTTGTGAGTGTAAACTAGGCCTCATCCAAAAAAGTAAACATTTCTCTAGATCCAAAGTTATTCATGCCCAGCTCCCTGGCTGCAGACGTTTTAGAAGCGCTGATAAATGTACGGAAGTTGTTAGTGAACTTTGCTGAAGTAGCTTCATTACCAAAGTTTAAGTACGAAGTTGCACTAAGCCTTGCTCGACCAGCTGGTGGTAGCTGTGGGACACTGAAACTACGTTTCATCATTGCAGAAAATATAGTGAAATTATGTACTTGGCATTCGTGATGAAAATTTTCAGTTTTGTGGAATATTAATGCAATATAGATATCATGGGTATTTTTTGCTTTTATAGATATACAAAGGAAAGAAATAGGGATTCATAAAAATCCAAGCTTCTCAGTTGGTCTTAGAATTGTGGCTACTAGTTTTGAAATTGATTTTATTTTCAGTGTTCTTAGATTATAAGAGAATATAAATTGATTGAAGACCTCTAACTGAATCCAACAGTACTTAATTTGAATGAGAGAGCCTCACAAAATAAAGTTAGGAGATATAAGTGTTTTGGTTGCAGAAAGTTAAAGAGAGAGAGAGAGAGAGAGAGAGAGAGAGAGAGAGAGAGAGAGAGAGAGAGAGAGAGAGAGAGAGAGAGAGAGAGTTTTCCTTGAAAAACTGATAACTTCAGAATCGTACCGCAAATTAAGAAAATCATGCTTGATACATTGCAACGTGTACTGGTGATGGAGAAATCCTTTGTCGTGAAATATTTAAAAGGACAAATCTTGAACAAAACAGAAAGGAATACACTCCGCGTTTCCTTTTAGTTTTTTGTAAAAGAAAACTGTTGAGTTGGCATTGCCTGTCCGTCGGCACTTTTTCTGTCCGCCCTCGGATCTTAAAACCTACAATCATACATATTTTGTTTTTAATATGTCCGGTTACGTGAATAAATAACACTGGGTCTGTGGAAAAGGAAGGCAATTCTTATATTATACTGAATATGTAATGAGATATCTTCTTAAAAGATTAAAAGTATGTAAGAAGATTGGCGTTCAGGGTGTTTGAAAGAATATACATTAAAACATTGCTTATTTGGAAAACTTAATTGCATCGTAGTGCTTGACTTCGGTTTCTCAATAGCACTCATTGCTTGAAATGAACATTTGTTGTCATATTTATTAATTTCCTTTGATTAGTGTTGCGGAATGGTCGATTACATACTTTTCAAAGTGTGTATGAAACCTCTTTTTTTTAGAAATGCATTGTGATAATTCTCTCTCTCTCTCTCTTTCTCTCTTCTCCTCTGAAGGATTTCTGGGAATCAATAATAACGTTGAGTTGTCCCATTTCTTTCTACTCCTTCTCAGATTGGTTTTTCATATTTCGTTTATCTTGGGAAGAATCGTTGGGAAAGTATTTTGGAAGCGATAGCATAAGAAATGCCTTGACGGCGATAATTTTGATGGTTCTCGAGATTGCTTCGCAAGAGTCCTAGTTTTGACAGCATTTTTAAATGTTTGGGTGCGATGTTAGGAGGAATTTGTGATGTATGGATCTCGGTTTACAGCAGGTTTCTTCGCTGATTAAATTTGTTGTCATATTCATAAAAATGTGTTGAACGTTAGGAGGCATGGGATGGCATATCTTCAAAGTGGGAAATGAAACCTCTTTTGTTATACATAGATGGGAAGTGGCTGGTTTGGTGTGTTGGTATGAAACAATGATGTGTTATTTTTTCATGGCCGTTTGTTATCTTCAGTGATGATTGATTTAGAATTTGTTTCAAACAGGATAATAAATTTATTCATAAGTTGAATATCAGGAAAGAATCGTCAAACGTTGGAGGAAAATATAAATATTTTGCAGAAACGATAGATGTGAAATGCCTTGCGATAATTTTGATGGTTCTCGAGATTGCTTTGCAAGAGTCCTAGTTCTGGCAGCATTTTAAAATGATTGATGCGTTGTTAGGAGGAAACTGGGAGGAGGAGCCCTGAATGTTCATATTTTCTGGATTATTAAAGATTCTTGTTCTCATAAAGAAATTGGGAATGAGAGGCAAATGGGAAGTACAGATAAGATATTTAGAGGAGGAAGCAAAAGTTTTTGAAGAGAAATGAAGAATTCTGGAAGCAAATATAGATGGGAAAGTGGCTGGTTTGGTGATATCTGTTATATAGATGTAAACAACGATGAAAACTGTTTTTGAATGGCGGTTCAGTTATCTTTTGAGATGAATTGTATAAATAGAAAAAGTTCCAAAGAAGAATTGAAAGAGTAAATGAAAACGTACAGTTAGCATTTAATAGGGAAAAGGGTGGTCAGAGGATATTTTGACAGTTTTTATTTGCAGATGATAGGTGAAATGTAGGAAAAGGATGGTGCTGAAATATTGGGAGGAAGGGATGAGGTTAGAGAGTGAATGAAAACTGATGGAAGAAAGAGTTTTGAAAATGTTATTATTGGAAGCACAAGAGAGCACGTGTGTCTGTGTGCGTGTGTGTGTGTGTGTGTGTGTGTGTGTGTGTGTGTGTGTTGGAGTTTGACTCGCTGCTGAAGAGATTTCTGTGTCTGCAGCTAATATTTTGGAAGTTTTCTGCATAATGAGTTCATTCAAGTTTATGTGTGAATGTTTCAATGAGACTTGCCCTTTTCCTTTGGAGACATCTCATGTACAGCAATATTATTATGATGAAGTCATCAGCAATTTTATTTTGTTGAAGTTGTCAGCACTTTTAGTATGATGAAGTTGACAGCAATTTTATTATGAGGAAATTACCAGCAATTTTATTATGAGGAAATTGCCAGCAATTTTATTATGTGGAAGTTGCTACCCCAACTCCTCCATCCACCATGACTTCAGCCTCTCAAGTCAACTAGCCACCAGGTACATAATTCACTGCTCAGGTCACAGAGGCACATTCTTTAATGAAGAGGGAAAGAAAGAGAGGGTATCTACAGTAGTCCTTTTACTGAAGTGTAATAAATGTATCCAAAAACTTTGAAGAAATCAAAAAGTAAAAAGTCACTGCAGCTATAAAATTACATTCCTGTTGACAAATATAGTAACCTAAATTGCCTTCACTGTTCCTAAGAGTAAATTTTTCCCTTTCATTATTTTTACATGTCACTGGAAACAAGTTAGTTGCAACTGAAACAAAACTCTGAGCATAACAATTAAATTGAATTTGATTAACGAACTGGTTCAGCTAGTAATTTGAATTCCAGTGGTACCGAGGGTTCTAATTTTGACATAATGGGAATCGTGCGTTCCTTTGGAAGTGTGTTAACGGAGTGCGCATTGCTCATGTAAATGTAATTGTTTTTGTCTGAAATTCTTGATTACATTATTCATTTTTCTCCCCGTACAGGCTTTTAAAACCCTTCCATCCAGTTCACAGAGAAAATTTGCCCTAATTTTTTTTTTGCATATATTTCAATATTTATTAGGTATAGATTGAGTTAACATCGCAAGTGAATACATTTATAACATTTAAAGTGCTAAATGATGAATTAATAAGTGCTGTATATAATTATTACCTAAGTCCATATTATTCCATGAAAATGCAAAAATATTCAGAATAGGCTTTACTATAATTAAGCTCTTCATTACTAACGATGTCTTTAACCATAAGATTTATTAACAGATAAAAGTTGCTTCTTAGGATTCAAACCTGTGAAACATTAGACTTTTCTTTAGTCGACGTCTTTTTGGCGAGATGTAGATAATAAATGTTAAAATTCCCTTGATACCTTTCCTTATATTTTGTTACCTAGGGTGTACGCTTACCGTGGGTAGAGATTTTATATCAGGTTTCTGTATGATTTTGATAGTCTCGGGTAGAAGGGCGAATTTTTTCATCTCTCAGAAAAATAGTAGGAAAAATATTTGTTACTGGACAAAATTCCGAACATTTTAGTTTTCTGTAAAAGAAAACTATTGAGATGGCTTTGTCTGTCCATCCGCACTTTTTCTGTCCGCCCTCAGATCTTAAAAACTGCTGAGGCTAGAGGGCTGCAAATTGGTATGTTGATCATCCACCCTCAAATCATCGAACATATCAAATTGCAGCCCTCTAACACCAGTAGTTTTTTATTCCCTTTAAGGTTAAATTTAGCCATGAGTGTGCTTCTGGTAACGCAACAACACAGCCCACCATGACCAGCTGAGAGTTTCATGGGCCGCGGGTCATACAGCATTATACCGAGACCACCGAAAGATAGATCTATTTTCAGTGACCTTGATTATACGCTGTACAGAAAACCCTATTCCGCCGAAGAAACTTCGGCCTATTTTTTACTTGTTTCTATTGTGATAGAAGCAAATGATATCCATACCCTAAGGAGTGAGAAAGAGGGGAATATCTTCCATTATTTATTATTTATGGGCAATATTTCTACGTGAAATATCCCTTAATTCTCTTCAAGGATACAAAGCGGTTGAAACATAGTTTAAACGTAAATAGTATATTTTAATATTCAAATTAAATAATGTTAATGTTTTCTTTTGCATCGTTGGTTGTAATTGACAATTATTTTGCATTGTTTAAACGTTAGGGTGAAATCCAATCTCCCCATTTTTGAAGTTTGGCAAGATGGAAATTTTACCCGTGTAATCTTAATGGGATTGAAATTATAGTTAAAGGAGTAGTCTTATCAGCGTTGCTGAGATGAGGAAGTGCGTTTTAGCACAGCTGCCATGAACAGTTTAGTAAAGAATTTGATCTAGGGATTCAAAAGAATTCCGGACAATAACCTCTTTTATAGCCAATTTCAGACTAAAATCCCGATAAGAAGACTCTGCTCTCTTAGTAAGTTACAACTTCGTTTAATTGTCGTAGTACCCTTCACTCGATATAATATTCATTTCCAATGTCTTCAAGATATTCTATGAATACCAAAAAAGATCTGTTCAATGGCCCAGGTCCTGCCTGCGGCAATGATGGACGTACGTTTCTGAATGCGCCCTCAACTGTGTTCTCCTCCCTCCATCCGCCGCCGCCTTTTCTTGTCGGCAACGGTGGCACTACGGTACGAAAAAAATATCGTAATGCCGATGGCTAAAAATATCGTACCGTAATTTCGTACCTGATTTCGTACCTCTGCCATTACATTTCTGTGAAAATTAATCAATAATATTATCTTTGCAAACAATTCCTCCTCCAGTTTCAGTACTCACTTAGGCTACTATATTGTGCATTTTTTTCTCTTTTTGCTGTTTGAGATTTTATGTTTACTTGAGAGAGAGAGAGAGTTTAGATTTACTATATTTTTATTTTCGAGTAGGTTTACCATTTTATTACATCCTGGCACTTTCCAGAGTCAGCGGTGAAGGAAGGCTGCAAAACTTTATTAGGCATACAAAATGAGAATGGAAGGAGGCGGGTCAACTAGAATTGCAATTATTTTTGCTCCTGTTAGCATGTGCAACCCTTTTGAACCTACATATAATATAAACATTTGCATTTTTATCACAGAATTATAATGAATCAAAGCAATTAATCTATAATAGGCTACAGTAATAGGAAATACTGAAGAGATGTCAACATTGGCCTCCTACTTTATTATGAATGGACTATAACTTCCACAGATATATAAATAAAAACTTCATTATCATCATTCACCGATTTTTTTAAATGAACATTAATGCACATTAATAAACATAAGTCTTTTGATAATAATTTTGGGTGTAGAGATATCATTTAAAAAAAAAAACTAGCTTCCACATACAGATGAACAAAAAGATTCATTATTTTCACTCATTGTTCTTTCAAGTAAAAATTGAATCTCACATCCATAAACTGGTCCTTTGATTATTTATTAGGTGTTGCAACGCAGGAACATAATAGTTTCAACCATATCCTCTTTGAGTAGCCGAAGTTCATCGAGGATATAGTAAACCTGAAAAAGTACGCTCTATACTAGCATGAGCCGAGTGACAGGAAGAGCCACTTTCGGCCAGTTTCTTCAAGTCTTGATGTGGATGACATTGCCACCATTTGAAAATGTCTACATTCCTATCTACTCGCTTACAGCTGCCAAACAACTAATGTCATACATGCCAGTGCTTACTCGCTCAAAGACTTCATTGTTTTTGTCACTTTCATTCAAAAGCTGATCAATCACATGTATGTTTTCACCTGCCCTATCCTCGACATGCAGACAGTGTTCCTTGTTGTCAGAAAGTATTGCATCATGCATTATTGCCTTGTTTACATCTTTTTCTATTTAATCTTTTTAGCTATATTAAATATGATCTTTCCCAGTAATCAATTTTGAATACCAATTTCCTTAGAATTTCCTTAAAATCTGTCGAGTTCCTGTGAATTTCCTTAAAATTTGAATATCCTGGAAAGATAAGGTTGCATCTTAAAACATTCGTCAGGGAAAAAATGAGGTTACCCTACCAAAAAGTCAAATTTGTCATCTGGTTTATTCAGGATGTGGACAGTCACACTGGAATAAATAAGTATGGAATGAGTACGGTTTACGAAAAAAATAACATAATTTCGTACCATACCGTACTTAAAAAGTAATATAGTACCGTAATTTCGTACCGTTCTTGCAGGTGGAAAAATACCATACTGTACCGTAATTCCATACCATACTGTACCGTTCTGCCACCCTTGGTTGTCGGGAGATTTTTTCCATTTTTGTTTATCTAATTTATTGTGTTTACCTTATCATCATTTTGTTTCCATCAAAGAGACCGTATCTGCCTGACCTCGGAAGAAGGTCGGGACATTGCTCCATCTAGAGAGGAGACGAAGGGCTGAATTTATTACGAAAACGTTGAATTATAAATTGATAAATGCAGCAAGGAAGAGATATTACAGAGGCGCTTCATGGGACAAATGAAAGTTTTAGCATCAATTTCTCGAGGGAAAGAACCTGACGACGATTTATTTTTAAGTTTTCAAGTTTATTATGTACGTTAATAACTGCTTGGGCACTGTAGGCATTACTGAAGGTCCATTGCAGTGTCCCTTCGCCCCCTAGCTGCTGCAACCCCTTTCATTCGTTTTACTGTACCTCCGTTCATATTCTCTTTCTTCCATCTTGCTGTCCACCCTCTCCGAAATGTTTCATAGTGCAGCTGCTTTGAGGTTTTCCTCCTGTTACACCTTTCAAACATTTTAATATGAGTTTTCCGTTTCAGCGCTGAATGACCTTATAGGTCCCAGCGCTTGGCCTCTGGCCTAAACTCTGTATTCCGTTCCTTTCCTATAACAATTGCTTGGGAGATTTATATTGCTACAAGTTGACGTAGATATGGGAATAGCACTGGTTGTTGGATGACTCAACTGGTTCTCATAATTTACTCATTGCTACAATTTTCTCATAATTTAGTCATTGTTATAATTCTAGTCTTTTAGTGTTATCGGGATGTTCGAAAATTATTGCTGTTAATTTGAAGTCTTTTTTTCTACAGTTTTTTATTGTTTTTGCATAATTCTTATTTGTAAATTTACGAAACTGCTTATCCAGATAAGCAAAGACTTTTATTCTTTTTAAACATAATGCTACTGTAATGGGGACTGGGTAGCGTTTTCTGTATGTCCTCATTTTTTTGAACTGCAGTTTTCTTTATACCGATCTCTTTAGGGATAAATATAACAGCTCGATTTCAGACGTATAGCCTCCAGTCAAGAAAACTGGTTAGAAGCTGAAACAAATAAAGTTTGTCATTAAGTAATGGTACAGGAGTAAAATTAATTTACGTGAGGGAACAGTTACAGAATAAGGGATTAATGTGTATGTAAGTGTAAATTACAACAGTTTTTAAAAACAATCCTGGTTCAATGATAATCACAGACCTGCTTAATTGGAGAAAGAGGAGGAGAGGCAATCTGAGAGTCCACGAAAGATGCAAGTGAATGGCACGTTTTGTGCGGGGGTCTAATGCCCTCCGGATGAGCCTCTGTGTAGGTGTATGGATCTACTAATGTTGTTAGAAGTTTTCCGCAGAGGGGTTCCTTCAAGGTTCATCAGTTAAAAATGCGAAGGTGGCAGTGATCATTGGGTTGTTTTTTCTGAAGCCTCGCCTGTCAGGTGATGTGTGGCTTCTTGCTGAGAAATTAATAAGGTAATTTTAAAGAGCACTAGACTATCATTATTGCTATTCTGTATATATTTATTTATATATATATATATATATATATATATATATATATATATATATATATATATATATATATATATATATATATATGTATATATATATATATATATATATATATATATATATATATATATATATATATATATATATATATATCTATCTATCTATATATATATATATGTGTGTGTGTGTATGTACAGTATATATATACAGTATATATATATATATATATATATATATATATATATATATATATATATATATATATATATATATATATATATATATACCTGTGTGTGTGTATGTACAGTATATATATACATATATATATATATATATATATATATATATATATATATATATATATATATATATATATATATATATATATATATATATGTATATACATACATACATATGTTACACCTACAGATTCAACATTCCTTTCGAAATGCTACGTAACGTGTCTTGCGACCTAACTTCAGAAGACGGGGTAACCCGCAACTCTTTCTCTCCCCTCTCTCTCTCTCTCTCTCTCGCGCACTCAACCCACAGATTCTCTCTCTCTCTCCAACACCATCCTCAAAATGGATACTCTAAGGAAACACAATCTTTCCTACATAAATAGATTTATTATCAAACAAACCCAACAAGTAATGAATTAACAAAGAAAAGATTAAAATGCATAATAAATGAATTATCAAGTCAAAAATAGTCTAATTCAAGATTTAATCTTACTCTGGCTAAAAAGCCTTTACACTCAAAACTCCCACACACTCCATCTTAGACATTATACGTCTAGTCTTAAAGTCAACCACATTGAGAAAACCACTAACTGCAAAGATTGCAGTGTCCTTTCTCTATAATCACAGCAATCCCACAGTCATCTGTTGAAAATCAAACAAATAGTAATCTCCCACAAATACAGTATACAAGCATGTGATATAATAATGAAAGTCTAAAATGCATGGTTAACAAATGTCAAATCATAACACAATAAAATAGAATATCAAAGTGACATAAATTACTATGTCCAATTCTCCCCACAAATTCATAAGTGTCTTGCATATGGGAAATTCACAAGTTCACAGTCCACACAGAAAAGAAAAGAGAAGTCTGGATTTACCTTAACTGCCAGTTTCTAAGAGATTGGAAACACAAAGCCACGTCTGGACGATATCGCTTTCGCTAAGTTAATAATCAACCAGACCTAACTTTTGGGCACAATTAGACATAATCTCCATTTTTCTAATGCACGAACTTACATACTTGCATACCAACTCGGTCAGTTGCCTCACATATCAGCGACAATATTGTGTGTTCATCGAGCCAAAACAGCTGAAGCAATCGAACTGTTTGCTGACTGCAATGATTCTGCAACTGCGCGACCGTCCTAGTTCCACCTCATAGCTTCTCTTTCGTTTCATCACACTATGACTGAATATACACAGTAATTCTAAAATCAAACACATTACGCCATATAGTGCTCGGTCACCCCATAAGAGCGTCTCGCTCTTTTTTAATGGCGAACTAAAATAAAAGCATATGTATAAAACATAACAAATAGAGCTATGCTCAATCAGCAATGTCTACTGAACTGCAGTTTTAAGTACTGCTCTCATGAAGTATTTCCAAAGTCACTGGGGTCGTTTTCTTAGAGCCCTTGCATGTAGGTTTACAAGCAAAAATAAGCTTTACTACCCCTATAATAAGAATTATCAGTAAAATAGCCACTAAGATTATCCATATAGACGGCAAGACGTATTTCTGATACTCGATCATTATTGGATCATCTTCTTCTAACGGTGGAATAGTCATTGGTACCCCTGTTGTAGGCATTGGAACCACATCATGATCGTTACGCATATGACGCATGAATATCTTCTCGGAACTGTTGGACACAGCACGGCTAATTACGAGGAAGTCTGTTGATACCACACGGCATGAAGCATCAAACAGCTTAGATCCCTGGAGAATGAACGACGTCGACTTGTTACCCTGGCACATTGTCGTAACAGGACATTCTTTGCAGTATACGGCAGTAAGAGTTCTGGTGGAGATTATGTGGTATTCAAGTGGAAACTGTACAAAGTCACATTCTGTCGGTGTCTGTCTATGAACTAATGCCAATTCACAACCACCCACAGATACAACTCGCAACTGGAAAACATTACTGTCACACACATACTTCTCCCTAACTAAGTTACATCCTGTCTTATAGTCAACTCCCGAACCTTGATACTGATCTCCTAAAATGAACATGGTCTCTAATCCATCCCATGTCACTACTAAGTCTCCAAAAGCACTCGGAAAAGGTCTAATAACAAAACTAAGAAAAGGTTTCATGGTACTGACAGGAACATATACTATTAATCCCCGATCAGACAATCGCACCCTCAAAACATTATAATATAAATACAAATCTCCTCCTGTGAATAATACTTTCGCCCCATGTAGATAAGCGGAATTCCTTAGAAGATTTTCTAAGTATCCTAAAGGTAATACATCACCATACACACGACCATCTGCTGCAGCAATAATTGCTTTTATTTGCATTTGCACTTCTATCCTTAAAGAATCAGTTTCTTTCTCAATATTAAGAAGAGTATGTTGGATCGTAAGAAGTGCTATTGTCACATCAAGATCTTCTTTCAAACCTTCTACTGTAACTGACAACTCATTCAAAGAATGTCTAATTGTTTCAAAACCACTTCTCAATTTCTCATTACTTTCTTGCAACTGATTTAACTGTTTCCCCTGAGCTATTAGGTCTCTTTGAACTTCTGCTACTTTCACTAAACTTCCAACGGACATAGCTCCAATCACAGCAATCACGCCAACACCTAGAAGAACCAAAGGTGCTGCTCTTTTACGTCTCCTTTTCTCTACAGAAGGTGAACTTCCTGGAGTAACGTCAGGAATCTATTCTAACGTTTTATCTATCTCCTTATCAACTCTATCTAACGTTATTCTTACTTCTTTCATTAATCTAGTT
>NW_027100727.1:115000-157500 GCF_040412425.1 Macrobrachium rosenbergii
GCTTATTAACCCCAAACTACTCTACATATCACCCAGACCCTGTTTTACAATTCACCACTCCCGAATACTTAAATAGAGAAAAAAAATTCACTGTATCGTAGCGGCATTAAGCATATAGTTTCCATCACTCGAGATCTCTTTGATCTTGGTTGCAGTTATCAGCAGTGCCCGAGCTGAGTGTTATCATTAGCCTATTCTCTATCCCTCTTTGGGTTATCTTAACCATAACCATTCTTTTTTGCTCTGCCAGTTCAAATGACATGTGCCACCAGTCAAACTTTCACTTTTACGCTGCCATCAATGAATTTGCCGCTGCCTGCCAATAAATTCCTAAGACCGCCACTGCCACCAATAAAATCTATTTACCTACAGATTCAACATTTCTTCAAATGCTCACGTAACGTGTTTGCGGCCTAACTCAGAAGACAGGGTAACCATGAAACCTCTCTCTCCTCTCTCTCTCTCTCTCTCTCTCTCTCTCTCTCTCTCTCTCTCTCTCTCTCTCTCTCTCTCTCTCTCTCTCTCTCTAACACTATCTCAAATGAATACTGTAAGGAAACACAATCTTTCCTACATAAATAGATTTATTATCAAACAAACCCAACAAGCAATGAATTAACAAAGAAAAGATTAAAATGCATAATAAATTAATTATCAAGTCAAAAATAGTCTAATTCAAGATTTAATCTTACCCTGGCTAAAAAGTCTTACTCTGGCTAAAAGCCTTTACACTCAAAACTCCCACACACTCCATCTTAGACATTATACGTCTAGTCTTAAAGTCAACCACAGTGAATTAACCACTACATTATAGTGCAGTGTCCTTTCTCTATAACCACAGCAATTCCACAGACATCTGTTGGAAAGATTAAACAAACTGTAATCTCCCACAAATACACAAATGTAGACATAATAATGAAAGTCTAAAATGCATGGTTAACCAATACCAAAAATCAGAACACAATAAAATAGAATATTAAAGTGTTTGCGTGACTATGTCCAATTCTCCCCACAAATTCATAAGTGTATTGGATATGGTAAATTCACAGAAGTTCACAGTCCACACAGAAAAAAGAAGTCTAGTTTACAGCAACTGCCGGTTTCTAAAAAGTTGGAAACACACAAAGCCACATCCTGGGCGATAACTCATCTCAGCTCGGTTAATAATCGATCAGACCTAACTTTTGAGGCACAATTAGATAAACAATCTATATTTTCTAGCATACGAACTTTACGTGCATATAGCTCGGTGAAACACCTCACAATTCAGAGCCAATATTGTGTGTTCATCAAGCCAAAACAGCTGAAGTAATCGAACTATTTGCTGGCTGCAATGATTTTGCAGCTGTGCGGTCGCCCTAGTTTACACCTTGAGCGTCTCTTTCCTTCATGCACTTATGACTGAATATGCATAGTAATTCCGGTCATAAAATTGTGATGAAGAAGAACGCTTTCAAGCATTTGCACACAGGTGCAGCCAACACAAATATTCGATTACTCAGCTGTTTAACCCAACACACAATGGCTCTGAAATGTGAACAACATTCCAGCTAATATGCTCTTAAATGATTAAAATATAGATTATTTATCTAATTGTGCCCAAAGATTAGTCATTATTAACTGGCTGAAAATTAAATCAGACTCTCTTTCTGTGTGTTTGTGAGCAACAATTTACCATATCCAATACACTTGCTATGAGAAGAAAGTGAACATAGTCATTATGCTCGCTGTATTCTGACACAAACCAGTCTGTTCACGATGGATTGCTCATCATTGAAACACTAAATATGTCAACATTTGTTTATTTCGTCGAGGAGACAGGAGATTTGTTTATTTCAACAGATGTCTGTGAAGTGCTGATTGAAAGAACACTGCAATCTTTACGTGTGATGATTTAATTCGCACGTGATTATTTTAAGACTGAAGCATTGTAATGTCACAAAGATGAGTGTGAGTTTGAAGTGGCAAGCTTTGCTCCAAATGCATTTTTGCAAGAGGCGGGTAAATCTTGAATTGAACTATTTTTGACGATAGTAATTGTATACTATCTTTCTTTGTTAATTCATTGCTGTTGAGCTGTTTGATAATAAATCTGACATGTAGGAGAAAGATATGTTTCTACGATGTACATTTTGAGATAATGTTAGAGAAGAGAGAGAGAAGAGCTGAGTTGTCTTGAGAGAGAAGAGAGGAAGGAGAGAAGAGGAAGAAGGAAAGGATTGCGGTACCTGTGAAAATCTGTGGAGTGTAAACAGTTTTATTGGCGATCTTAGAAGCATTGGTGACAGCGTTAAGGAAGTGTGATAACGGCGATTATCTTGTGACATGTTATTTTAATTGACAGTATGGTCAGTGTGGTGGTTAGATGGCGAAAGGTAGAGAAATGAGCTGGTCAAATAACTGCCATTTAAGCGATATTTCTGAAACAGATCGTGAACTGCCGGTGATGGGGAAAACGCTGTGCCGAAGGTACGGCGTCGACCACAGTAATTTTTCTCCTGACAAAATGACCAGTGATGTTTGAGAGATAACTCCTACTAAATGAAAATTTTATTCTCGTGTAATTTGAAAATATATTTGTAAACCCATTTCAGGAGTAAGTCGTCCTGTGAAATAAAATGTCCTACTGTATTTCCTCAACAGAAAATGATGTTATTTACGAGAGGTACGAAATTCTATTCATGTTTTAATTGATGCCGGCCGAGTGGAGTGCCAGAAAACTCGTTTTTCATGAAAATCTTCCAAAGGGTATATATAAAGCATCCCAGCAATATTATGGAGCTTTTCCTTTCATATTACCAGTAATCTGTTATAAGAACAACACCGTTCACCTCGAATATCTTTCGTCGTTGTATATATATTGGGAATTTCACTGAAAGTATAAAAATACTAGATTATATTAGATTACAGAAAAATTATAAACATATATCACGGATAATAAGTGTTTCATGCCAACATCCAAAAATTTACGTAAATAAAATACAAAAAGAATTAATGTGAAAGTAATATGTTTCTGTAGAGTGCTACTGTATATATTTCATTAATAAAAAAACAAAATTTTGACATACCTACATTCCCATGATAAAGCAAAAATCCTAAAAGAAGAGCAAGCAAGCAAGCAACAAATTGAATCAGTGAAAGCACTGACGTTATTGCCTTCCGCCCGATTTCCTTCCAATCTGGGTGACCAGACAACGGGCCAAACTGCCTTTGGGAGAACTCCAGCTTAGTCCCTCTGACATTACAAAAAAAAAAAAAAAAAAAAAATCCCGTTTATAATAAGTCATTTATTACAACAAATGAAATCAAGCGGATTAATTTCAATTTACATGAAGCTAAATACTTCTCTCTACCGTAAATACTGAACGAGATTAATCGCCGAAGACTACTCCACTGACCTTAAAAATAAAGAAAAATTTAGAGTAATGAAACATTTTTCCATTTGCCGCGAAGCATCGTCACGGCATCAGGATGCAGTTTCCAGTTTCAGCTGCTTCTTGTTAAACTTCTTCTTCTTCCCCGGAAATTCAAAAGTCTGGTAACTTTCGTTTACAAGTATCGTGCAAATACCATTTGAAAAAGATCACCCGTGCAATTTTTAGTTTTCTGAAAAGAAAACTATTGTGCCGGCTTTGTCTGTCCGTCCGCACTTTTTCTGTCCGGCCTCAGAGCTTAACAACTCCTGAGGAGGCTACAGGGCTACAAATTGGTATGTTGATCATCCATCCTCCACTCACCAAACATACCAAATTGCATCCATCTAGCCTCAGTAGTTTTTATTTTACTTAAGGTTAAAGTTAGCCATAATCGTGCTTCTGGCAACAATATAGGATAGGCCACCACCGGGACGTTGGTAAAGTTTCATGGGCCGCGGCTCATACAGCATTATACTGAGACCACCGAAAGATAGCTCTATTTTCGGTGGCCTTGATTATACGCTGTAGCGGCTGTCCATAAAACTCGATTGCGCCGAAGAAACTTCGGCGCATTTTTTTACTTGTTGTTTATGTTATTACTGATATATTCATGAAATCAGCGTCTATTTTACCCAAAGGTAATGTGCAAAATATACACACATTTCAAGGAAGGTCGTTAAGCTGGGTTTAACACCAAAAGTGTGAACCTTTCTGCGTGGGAAGAACAATCCTGATAATGCAGCACTTGACTAAGACACAAATAAGGATGGAACCCCCACCCCCCCACAACCACTCTACAGAGGATGATGAGACAAAGAACGATAGAAAAAGAAGCGGGGACAGCGCGAGTAAGAGGTTGAGGGTAAGATGGCAAATACTACAAGTATGAGGAGATAAAACAGGGAAAAATAAGAGATGGGTTATCGTAAGACAGTGAAGCAAAGGGACGATACTCCAATATGAGAATGAAAGATGAAGCGAAGAAAAAAAGTGCAGGGACGAAGATAGAAAGAGAGAGAGAGAGAGAGAGAGAGAGAGAGAGAGAGAGAGAGAGAGAGAGAGAGAGAGAAGAGCATTAAAATTGTTCTTGGGAGCTTCAAAGAAGCAAGTCTAGAGCAATATCCAGGTTCTGACCTAAAATGACGGTTGAATGAGCTGAAACTCAGCGTCGTTCGGCAATTCACCTTAACAACTGAAGGGAGCGAGAACAGAATAATAATAAAGAGAAGGACAGAGAGTAAAATGGTAAAGGAGGTAGATAAAATAGAGAACGATAAGGAAGATTTAAAGGAATTTACCGAAAGAGTGGAGAAAATCTAAGACTGAAAGATTGGGCACCATACTCTTTGGAAGCTTGAATTTCAAGTCGATGGCCCCTTTTGTGGGCTTGTTCCCTATGAACAGGGTTCATCTTCTGAATAATAATAATAATAATAATAATAATAATAATAATAATAATAATAATAATAATAATAATAATAATAATAATAATAATTCATGGCAAACTGGGAGAGACTAATGGGTATGAAGAGACTGCATTCTTGCAAAATAATAACAAATACTCTTTTTGACATTTGAGCTCACAATTTTTGGCATTTCGAAGACCACAACATTATTTTCATTTTTTCTGCGAATTAAAGAAGACCATTAACCAGCAGCCAATAATTACCACAGTCCCCAGTGGACGAACACTGCAGATGATAACTTCATTATTGATGGCACGCTAAGGTATATTACGCAGTAACTCGTAACAATAACAACTGCTTTCTTCTATAAATTAAATGTAGGTGTTATTTATATATATCTTCTGGTTCCGATATATATATATATATATATATATATATATATATATATATATATATATATATATATATATATATATATATATATATATATATATATATATATATATATATATATATATATATATATATATATATATATATATATATATATATATATATATATATATATATATATATATATATATAAATATATATATATATATATATATATATATATATATATATATATATATATATATATATATATATATATATATATATATATATATATATAAATATAGTCCTTTCTGCAATGGTTTGCCCTCTTATGGGCACTGCCAGCTTTTCGTGAGTTCTTGAGAGAGAGAGAGAGAGAGAGAGAGAGAGAGAGAGAGAGAGAGAGAGAGAGAGAGAGAGAGAGAAACATAATTATCTCCAGAAAAGGGAAATGACCCAGAAATGACGGATGTCAGACAGGTAATGGGAAGCAAATGGGATCATGACACAGGAGACTGACTCTCCGCCTGATGGATGAACACGCATTTCCAGATGAACCTGCCTCCAGATGTTCTGGAAAAATGGACGAGACAGAGATGATGGTAACGATGGAATAAAGGAAAGGATGCACGAAAGGAAATGTGATTATGAAAGAAAAGGGAAAGATATAAAGCTGAGTAAATGATGAAGAGTAGATTAAAACATTAATTAGATTTTGATGAATAAGAAGAACTGTTATATCTACGCTCGGTGGTCTTATTAACAGTACGCGTGTGTGTGTGTGTGTGTGTGAAAAATATATTATTTCCGAGAGAGAATCACGATGATAAAACAGAATTGAGAGAGAGAGAGAGAGAGAGAGAGAGAGAGAGAGAGAGAGAGAGAGAGAGAGAGAGAGAGCCTTGTAACTGAATATTCCCTAAGAAAGACAGATTCTTCCCATTCCTATTTGAAATGGAGCGTGACAGAACCCTATTAACTGTAACTCTTTTCAGAAATTGATATCACAAGTCTTAGTGACTGCCGCTCCTTCGATGTCTGGTCGACGGAGTGTTGCAACGAAAGAATGCTTCAAGCAATGGATCCCTCGTCTGAGTGAAAACGCATTTGGGAAAAACGATTCTAAGGAAATATATATATTGAAATGATAAATCAAACTTTCTACTAATAAAGAAGTTGCCTATTTATGTAGTTTTCAAGGAATAAAAACAAACTGAATACAGTGTTATGGCAGATTGCTGAAATACTATATATAAAAAAATGAAATAAGACAATTTATTGAAACAGACAGAAACAAAGTTACACTTATTCCATCATCTCAAAAAATACATTTATCAAAAATTCAATAAGTTATATAATGCTGCTGCTGCTGCTGCTGCATGAGTTGTATTTGGAATTACATTCATTTACATACAGCAATTCTATCAGCCTTTAAAAAGCTTGTGAATACACCTGCAGTAGCTCTTGACATTTAATTAGGAATCATCATTCCAGTTTACATGGAATCCTAGCATTATTGAAGATATTACAATGAGTTTCACAACGATTTATTTAACACAAACATTAGTACCTGAACATCAAACAACATTATATAAGATCTTTTACTTAACGAAGGAAACTTAGTGCTATGCCATTATACGGACGGAATTAAGAAATAATACTAAAACTCCACAGAATGTTAGAAAGGTCAGAGAATCATATAAAAAACAGCAGTAGCAGTAGTAGTAGCAGTAGTAGTTGTTGTTGTTGTTGTTGTAGTAGTAGTAGTACAAGAGGAGGAGGGGGAGGAGGAGGAGGAGGAGGCAAAAAGCAATGGTAAAACCAGCCAATAAAAAAAAAAAAAAACGTAATCACAGAATGACCCGGCGAGGGATAACGAACCTAATTTGAGCACAGTCTGAGTCTCCCTCACCACGATGTCTCCTCATTTCCTCTTCGGTCTGTCGCCTTAACATAATCATTCATCACTCGGCAGAAGACCAAGATCAAAACACCTTTCATATTAACATCGCCAAAAAATAATATTTCGGAGAAAAATAATGTTGAGTTTGTGAAATACTGAGCAGGAAGACAAGTACTGCTGGTTTATTGATGTTGTTGCTGTTTTAGATTTAGCTGGCCTTGTGCCAGCAAGGGCTCTTGCTCCTATGTTGATGATGAGTCTGTGAGATGGGTAGGTTAATGAAAACTTTATTATGATACATGAAAGTGATTTTGGTGGGAGGTTTGTTGATGAAAGCGAGCTGCTTATAAAGCGGGGTGCGGACGTCTGCGTAGTTCGCAGAGACCGCTGGTGCAAAGATTTACAGGTGACCTGAGGTCAAACTTATTTCTTACAAAATCAGGACAGATTCATACAGAAAACATAGTGATCAATAATGTCTGACACATAAATTAAATAACTCGTTACTCGTATATAATACATGACTGGTTAGAAAGACAACATATATACAATTTGCAATTATGATGATAAATATATATTCCGATCGAACTTAGGTCGATGTGAAGGCACCGCAGAAAACGGGATGTTCTCTACAGAGAACGCGTTGAGCGGGGAATTTACAAGTTTCTTCTGCCTGACTGCAACACGGTGGATGCTTATGAATTTATGGGGCAAAGTTGCAGCCATAAATCTTGGAATGTAATGGGTGAATCTGAGGGAATGTGAGCGGAGAGAATGGAGGGGAAGCGGAATGGAGAAAATAACACGTCAATTTTGATGAAGGAATGACAGGAAATTTTATAAATACTATAATGGCACTGAGTTTCAAATATCCAGAGCAAGAACAATAAAAGAAAATACTTTTAAGAACTCAAATGGCATCGTGAGACACATGACAAGAAACGTCTTAAAAACCAGGGAGGGTACTTCCCATGACGCTAATAAGCAGCCAATCGGCCCTAAAAATCTGAACTTGTTTGTGAAGAGCATTCAATTCAAAATGAATTCCCTAGTAGACAAGATAAGCAAATCAGATAAATGGATAATGGTAAAAAAATTCTTATTAAATTTTCCCATCAAAGCTTCCTCAAGGACGTCCAGAACTTTCTCTCTTTACAAAGACTCATTATATTAGGGAATGGAGAAACAGCAGCAAACTAGGAAGGCGTATTTAGTGAGTGAATACAAGAATGACAAAGCAACCGGGGATTTCATTATATCCTTTTTGCTTGTTGGATAATATGGGTATTTGGACAGTATAGATAACCTTATTTGATCTGAGAATTAAACAAACATCTTTTGCTTGAACCTTTTTTGTATTCTGTGGCAAGCTATTACTGTACATCCTCAGATAAACTGCCGAAAAAAAAAGATCTTAAGTATAGATACCTTTATCTTTCTTGATGAATTATATATAACCTTCTGAACAGAATGATTTCGTGTGGCCACTGAATGTTTACAAATGGTTTTCTGGCTTCTATGGCCGAGGATTCAAAATCAAACATATTTTTTGTAGTTATTTTCTTTACTAACAAATGGCGTGTTATCTACCCATTCACGCAGATGCAGTCTCAAGCAATCTTGAGCGAAATGGTTAATTACTGCGTTGTGTAACCCATGATAGCTTATACTCTATGGTTATACTCTATCTGAGACCTGAACAGATTTTCCCTCTCGTAATCAAACTGACAATTTAAGGATCATCCACGGGAAATGCCTTATATTAGCAGGTAATGCTTACAGATATAACAAAAAATACCAGTCTTTCATGAACCGCTCATAAAGCCAGTCTAAAATACCGAATCACCGTTTCACCAAGTTGCAGACAGACTGAGACCATTAGAAATACCCCCCGTCAAAAGACGAAGGGAAACACGCGAAGGCATCAAATACTCGGCATCACAACACGAGGTGGATGAGGTAGGCAGCCTCACCTTTGATATTGATGGCCGTTTATCCACCTTCACCAACTCAAATATTCCTCATCCTCCCACGAAACCTTTGATAATCCATTCTCTCTCAATCCGGAGGCTTCATTTAAACGCCCAAGCAAAGTATGCATACACACACATATATTTATTTACATAATATATATATATATATATATATATATATATATATATATATATATATATATATATATATATATATATATATATATACATATATATATATATATATATATATATATATATATATATATATATATATATATATATATATATATATATATATATATATATATATATATATATATATATATATATATATATATATATATATATATATATATATATATATATATATATATATATATATATATATATATATATATATATATATATATATATATATATATATATATATATATATGTATGTATATTGCATCTGGACCTCAGGCTTTATGATGACAAGTGTACCAAAACGTGTGAAAAATTCGAGAAGTTAAGAGGACATTGTGGTTATTACAATTACATACGTACCTGGTAAACAGCGAACGATAGATTCTATACTATATATATATATATATATATATATATATATATATATATATATATATATATATATATATATATATATATATATATATATATATATATATATACATATATACAGTGAGAGTATATTTCTTCATCATTAAAGGTTTTCCACAGTTTGGCGATGCTCACTGCCATATTCACACCTCACTGCAGAATAGTGGATGATCCTTCTGTGAACAAAACTTCCCACTTTCTAAGAAGCGTCTTCATCAGCAGCGCCGTGACCAAGCAAGCCCTTTGCACACCATGCCATTCACTTTGCCTTGCCTGTCCTGCCTGTCACGTGTCAGATGTTGAGGAGACCCTCACGCCATCTACCCAGGCTTTTCTGGGTAACCTCCTCCCCTCCCGTCCCCTTCCCCCCTTCTTCCCAGCGCCTCCAAACTATACATTTTTTTGACAAGCTTGTCATCTCCTATTTTCTCCGTATCACAAAACCATCTTAAACAGTATGAATCACCCTTTCAGAAACAATGATCTCTAACAATTTCTCTATGTATGACTATTTCTCATCCTTTCAGTTCTTTTTTCATAAAATAGTGCTCTGTCAATGAGTAATCAATGATTAATAGAAACATTATTATTTTCGTAGATGAATATTTAGCGGAAAGCAAAGAAAAACTATAAACATACAAGTCTTAAAAGTATGATGATAAAGCAGATTAGGAATAGAGCTAAAAAGAAAAATATAAGTACACTCAAAATCTAAGCTTAAAGCAAACGAGCAGAGCGCTTCATGCGAGAAGAAAACTTTGAAACAAAAAACAAAACGTCTCAAAGTTCCAGCAAGAGCGAGCTTCAGGAACGCAACAGGCGGAAAATCACCCTGAAGTTTTCTATGATCATAAGTTGCGGTTTTTCCTACATTTTTCACCGCCCTCATTATCAAGACATTATCATTATCATACTAATTATAAACTTGACAATACTGGAAAATATATCAAGAACACGATATTGCAGCAATGCTTTTTTTTCTATTGCTCCTGTTGTTCTCTGTTATGTCTATATCGTAGTTCTATCACGAAAAACAATTAAAATATTTCATTCACATGAAGTACAATAACAGTATCGTGAATCAAAATTACAATAGTATTCAAAGCAAAAGTCTCTTACTGGAAAGGTGAACTCATATGCAACACAACAACCGACTGACACCAGGAAAATACTTATTAGTTCTTAGGTCAACAAGGGCATCCTGAATTTTAAAGGAAATGTGCCCTGTCACTCGTTTTCTCTCCGAAACTAGGTCAAACGTGGGTCCTTCAGCTGGAGGCCGTGAGAGGTACCGCTGAAAGAGAGAGAGAGAGAGAGAGAGAGAGAGAGAGAGAGAGAGAGAGAGAGAGAGATTACCAAAAGAAATGAACGATTAGACCATACCCGTTAACTTTATTACCCACCCGTCCAAAATCCTCGTCATTAAGGGAAAACGGCACCAAAGAGTTTGCTTCTTTTCCTTCCACCCCTCTTTTCCCAACACGTAGGACTAGAAGAAGAAGAAGAAGAACCTAGCAAACTATCCTCCGCAATATCCTGCCAACTTCTCGAGAGCGCCCAATGCTCCTTGTGCGAAGGGCTCTTGGGGTCATTGCTAGAAATTGCTTTGCTTTCCACACACAACATACTTATGAAACTATTTTAGCATGATGAGATACTAATTAATTATTGATACATGTAATGTCGATGAAATAGAACAACATAAAATTACTTTTGTTGATCAATAAAAGAATTCTTTAGTTGAGAACATTCAAAAACAAATAGAAATTTTTTTGTTTCGTCTTGATAATAGCAAGATCATTACAATTTTCACCCAGGTGTTTTGAATTAGTTATTTCTGGTCAGTGACCTCTTCAAGCATTACAACCAGTTTCATGCCCATTAAATCTTGTAATGAATTTCAAAGAAAATCCTGCAATGAAATCAGCCATCCATCACTGAACGTCTAACTAGATTCCACCCAAAATGAAGATATGTTAAATTCGTCGTTCATTCAGTAATGGAAGTCACTAATCACACTTGGCGAGGTATGAAAAACCTACGAAATTTCAAGACCCTTTTCACTTGAGCCATAGCTCATAATTTACAGTCTACTAAATCGGTTAATGAGAGACCTAAGGCCCCCTTCCTTTAATATAGTCCAACACACTAGCCCTTTTGTCAAGTAAGGGGAATGGAGAAAATGTCCAGGTATTTAATATGTGTCCTAAAGGGAAAGAAGTGTCCGGACATGACTGCTTCCTGCATTCCTTTAACAACCAATTCATAATTTTCTTACTTCGAGCATGCAAAGATGACTGACAATAAAATGGAAAGAAAGGGGGCAATGAAAACATCAAAATAAGTTTAAATAAAAAGAAAGAGGTGGACAAATAGTGTAAACGTCGAAAAACTGACAGCCATCTAATATTATCTCACTTGTTTACTTTCTAATCATTCAGATGTCTTGAGCAATCCCCTGAAGTTCTGTTCTATAGATGAAGAAAAGATCAAATGATAATAAAATTAAATATGAAGTTTATCATACCCCCAGCATCAACTAAATATAGGAAAGACCGCTGATAACAGAAAGAAAAGGCGAACACATCACGAAAAGAGGAGCTATACGGAACAGAAACAGCTGCTTTTAATGTAGAGCCTTTTCCCCAGGAAAATTATTATTATTACAGTTGTTTAACCAGACCACTGAGCTGACTTTCAGCTCTCATAGGGCTGGCCCGAAGGATTTGATTAAAATACTAGGTCTAGGCCTGAGGCCAAGTTCTAGGACCCAATAGGTCATTCAGTACAATGATGAATGAATCAAAATGAAATTAAAAAACTGCACATAGGCACATCCTCTCACACTGAAACACACACATACAATAAATACATTTACTCAGACTTCCTGACATGCATACTAAATCGGTATATTAAAATTCAGAATATAAATTAAGCAAAATTTTAAAATTTTTCTCTTTTTTGTAAAATTCAACAAATGTTAAAAGGGTTTTCATGCTTTTATTATTTACTTATTTTTATATTTTATTAATTAAATTACAATTCTTCAAGAACATCAAAACTGGAACGACTGAAAATGTGAAAGATTCTGACAAAATTTCTTTCACTGATCTATTTCCAAAAGTAGACATTCGTTGTTGGTCATACTTTGGACATTCACATAACACATGTCTGACCGTTATTATTACTCTGCATTCTGAGCAGTCGGGATCCGGGCCATGTGGGCTGCTCATTAAGTGCCCATGTGTCAGACGAGTATGGCCTGTTCTGAGAAGTGTTAAAATTACTTGTGCGTGTTCCTCTGGTATGATGAACTCCATTTTTTAACATTAGGTTTTATTTCTTTCAATTTATTACTTTCAGGTTCTTCATCCCATATATATTGCCATTTATTTATGATACCCATTTTTATGTGAGTTACATAACCAGTAACAAGGATATTCACATTTGATCTTGTCATGTGAGTTGCTGCTTTAGCTGCTTTGTCTGCAGCTTCATTTTCTTTGATCCCTACATGCGCAGGGATCCAACATATTTCTACATTTTTTCCCATTATTATATAAGTTATGGAGATATAATTTAATTTTTTGTACTATATTATTTTTTTATTTGTAACTTTGAATAGCTTCTATAGCGCTTCTTGAATCACTGAAAATCACAAAATTATTGAATGATGATTCTTTAATTATTTTTATAGCTGATGCAATTCCATACAATTCTGCAGTAAATATGGAAGCATTATTAGGAGGAGAGAACTGATAAGTTTTGTCTTGGGACACTGCAGCATATCCTACTCCGTGTTCTGATTTAGATCCATCTGTATATATTGCGTAATGTGGACCTTTTCGGCTTATATGCTCTATTGTATGCTGTCTATGGTGTTCTGGTGTATATGAGCTACTTTTTGATAAATACTTGAGGCGTGTGCAAATTCTCATTTTATTCATTGTCCAGGGAGGAGGTGATTTTACTATTAAAGGCACTTGTATATTTATATTCAGCGACTCAAACAATCTTCTAGCTCTAATTGAGAAAGGTGGTGGATGGTTGTTTATAAATACATCTCTTAATTCAAATAATTTTTTGGTTGGAGAATCACTAGTTTGAATTCTTAAAGCACTTTTCACTGTTACTAGCTCTCTGTGGAGAGACAAAGCAGTTCACCACATTCAACTTGTAACGATGAATTTTGGCGATGATCTAAAGGCTCCTGAGCATATTCTAAGGCCTTCATTGTGAACAGGGTCTAACATTTTCAGCACTGCGTCAGATGCCGAGCCATATACTTTGCTTCCATAATCAATGATGAACAGAACTGTTGCCTTATACAGTACAGTAAGGGCATGTCTATCGGTTCCCCAAGTAGTGTTCGATAGTTTTCTAATTAGATTTAATGCTCTTTTACTTTTAGATTTTACATATGTAATGTGGGTTCTCCAGTTCAAGTGGGTATCAAATACTAATCTAAAAAATTTTGCTGTTTGACCAATTGGTATACTATGGTTTCTGATTTTAAAATCTATTTCTTCACCTTTTTTCCACTTTTATTTTTATAAAACATGATTGACTGAGTTTTATCTATGGAAAATTTAAAGTCTACAGATGAGGCCCATTCATCTATTTTTGCTATGCTTTTATTAACGATTCGTTCTGCATGTTTTATTTGGGATGCAAAATCATCCATGTACAGGTTACTTTTAATGTCAATAGGTAGATTTTTACTGATATCATTAATTGCTAAAGTAAACAGTGTGCCACTACGGACACTTCCCTGTGGAACACCATTTTCAAGTGGAAATGCTCTAGACAGATCATCATCAATTCTCACCTGAAAATTGCAGTTTGTCAAAAAGTTCTATATAAACCTAGGTAAATGTCCACGGATGTTGTTGTTTTGTAAAGTTTTTAATATAGCATACCTCCATGTAGTATCGTATGCTTTTTCAATGTCAAAAAAGACAGCTACAGTAATTCGTTTTCGTTCAAAACCTCTACGTATATGGTCTTCTAAGTTACAGAGAGAATCCAATGTTACATTGTGACCCAAACTGAGTGGGAGTTAAAATTTTGTTTTCTTTAATGTGCCATGTTAGTCGAGCATTTACCATTTTCTCTAACAATTTGCATAAGCAGCTTGTTAAAGAAATTGGTCTGTAATTATTTATATTGCTGGGATCCTTTCCAGGTTTTGGGATAGGAATTATTATAGCTTTACGCTATTCATCTGGAAATAAATTTTGAAGCCATAAATTATTATAAAACTCTAATAAGTATGACTTTGCCAAAGGTGCTAAGTGGCAGATCATCTCAAAACATATATTGTCACCTCCAGGAGCAGATTTATTCCTGTTCCAGAGAGCATATTCCAACTGTGACATACTAAATTTTCTATTATAATACTGTATATATCTTCTATTGTTTCAAAATTTATTGTTATTAATTCTATTTTATTTTATTTATTTTTTTGTGCGGAAGTGTTCCTCTAAATTCTTATCACTACTTACATTTGATAAATTTTCTCCCATTATATTACTTATTTCTTTTGTATCAAGTGTTCTTTTCCCATCTTTTATTATGGTGTGTCTAGGGGGTTTAATATGGGTACCATTTATTTTCCTGAATTTTTCCAATATTTTTTGAATGGGAGTATTATTAGAGAGATCTGATACGTATTTTCTCCATGAAATGATTCTTCCTTGAATTACTTCTTTTTTAAATTTTGCAGATATTTTGTTGTAGACAGGTTTTAATGTATCAATTTCTAGTAATAATAGTAATTTTTTGTAAAATTCTTTCTAATATCGGTAATTTTTTATTCATTTTACTGAACTTTCTATTCAAATAATCTAATCGTCTCCCTATTGAGTGTTTTATATTTATTAATTCTGTTAACTCATCAGACCACCAGGGAACTTTGTTTTGTTGGATGGGGTTTTGACTTTGGTATTGCTTTATCAGCAGCGTTTTTAATGAAATCAACAAGAAATTTATTAGTTTCATTATGGTCTTTTAAATATTCAAATGGTGGGATATTTCTAGTGTGCATTTCATATCGCTCCCAATCTGCTTTATAAATGTTATAGTGAGGGACATGTTTTACAGGATTATTTTGCAATAAGGAAATTAATATTGGGAAATGATCACTGGTGTGCAAGTCATCAACTTATTCCAATCCAATCTGTCAACTATACTTGTTGTGCATAAAGTTAAGTCTACTGAGGAAAATGTTCCATGTGCTTTATGAAAAATATGTGCTAATTTCGTCATCATTTATACAGCACATGTCGTTTGAATCCATGAACTCGTCTATTTTACTACCTGTTCTATTTGAGTTTGTACAATGACAGTCCCATGTTGGGTTGTGAGCGTTAAAATCACCTACTATTAATGTAGGTTCCTTGGTATTGTTAAGTAAATCTTTAAGTTTATCAATGTCGTAATTTTTATTAGGTTGGTTATATAAGTTATAAATTATGTAATTATCGTTTTTTATTCGTATTCTAATACCTGATATTTGCAGATCAGTAAAGTTTACAGGTACGTTGTCATAATATACTTTGTTATGTACATATGTTGCAGTACCTAAATTTCCTTCTTCCTCTCTAGATGAAGATGCTAAGGTATATTTACCTATTGTTGATATTGTTTCGTTGACATGTTGTAAACATAATATCATAGGTTCGTATTCTTTTAGTAATCGTTGTATTTCTCCTAGGTGTAATGCTATTGAAAATATTTTATTATATAGCGGTCGAGTTTTACTCTCTTTTTTGTATTATCAATTTGGATTTTTTCTAATAATTTACTCACGGCATTCATTTGTTTTTCCTTATAATATACTAAGTGCTCGACGCACATGCAACCGTTTTCATGGGTACTCAATTCTGTGGTTTCTTTTTTTCTATATTTCATAAAGTTTCTTATAATGTTTGTTAAACCATCTTTTGTTATGTTTTTGTTATTGTTGCACAATGCAATGAAACAATCATTACATCCACAATAGTTGTCATGTATATTTCTTTCTTTATTTGTTCTTATTGTACCAATTATTGGTGATGGAGTAATCTCTTCTCCTTTGACATATTCATTATTGTCTAAGGTACGATTGTCTTCCACTTCTTCGGTATTTTGGATATCAATTGGTTTTACTATTATTTTAGGAGATAATGGTATATTCTTAACTTGTTTTTGTTTTTGTTCTTTCTTCGTATCTTTTATCTTTGATTTAACTGATGTTTCTCTAACAATTGTTGGTTTCTTTGTTCTTTTTTTGTCTTTAATTTCCAGTCTACCAGGTCCCTCCTCTGTTACTTCAGTAGTAGCTCCCTCCTGTGTTCCTATTTGCATCAATATTTCAAATGAATTTGATAAAATGTTATCCATATCATTTGTACCAGTTTCTTTATTCTTTACCATTTTAATTTTTTTTCCTTGGGCATTAATTTCTTCTTGTGATTTATTTTTCGGTGCTTCGTTACTTCTATTTCTATGTATTTTTGTTTCCTTATTGGTTCCTGTTATTAAAGAATATGTATGTTTCTTAGATGGATCTTGTATTCCTCTCACTTTTAATTCCAATTTAGCCTCTTTGATAGACATCCCTGTTCGTTCTTGTAACATTTTCAATTCTGTATTGTATATGTAGTACACACACTCCTTGGACCTTGTATATGATCACACTGTCCTTGGACCTTGCATGATGATCCTGTCCACAGTTTACACATTTTGGCCCACTACATTTCCATTGTGTGGCATGTTCGTCAGATCCACAATAAGCACATACAGGTTCATTACGACAGTTTTTCTTCGTGTGCCCATATTTACTACAATTTTGACATTGTAGTGGCTTGGAAACATAAGGTCTCAGTTCTCTATTTTGGCCCAAAATTTTTATTTTTTGAAGTAAATCTTGACCCTCGAATTTTATTTTTGCTATTCTTAATATTTTACTATTCTTTTTACTTGGTATTATATATACCTCACAATCTTGGACTTTGGTATATCTCATTTTAAGAGAGTCCAACAGCATATTTGTTACAACTGTTTGAAACAGATAAGAATGTTCTGGGAAGAACATTACCCTGAATGCTGATTGGTCTATCTTTTAACATTTAGAGTCCAATACTTTTCTCTGATAGATAGTCTTAACAGTGAGTCTTTTTTTCTCAGTGGGCATCTCACTCGTCCCTCTCTCTCTCTCTCTCTCTCTCTCTCTCTCTCTCTCTCTCTCTCTCTCTCTTTTTACTCACAAAGATCTTTTCGTTCTCGCTGGATTTCTCTCTCTCTTTCTCACATTAAAGAAATGAAATGGGTCGTATAAGGAAAACTCAATCTTTCCTAAAAAAATAGATTTATTATTTAAAGCAACCCAACAAGCAATGAATAAACAAAGCAAAGATTAAAATGCATCATAAATGAAATTGTCAACTAAGAAAACATCTAACTCAAGATTTAGTCTCAGTCCAACTAAAAATCTGATTATGGCTAAAAGCCTGCAAACTCAAAAATTCTCACATATTCCATTATAGACTTTGTAAAGTCTGGTCTCAAGTCTCCCACATAAAATACTAGACATTGCAAAGGTTTGCGTCTGTCTTTCTCTATGATCACACCAGCATGATAACATCATGTTTTGCCCACAAAGTCATCACCACAACCACAACCATGACATCTGTCGAAAAAATGAACATAGATAATACTCCCAAAAATATATAAGTGCAAAAACATAATAATGAAAAGTCTAAAATGCATGAGTAAATAGCGTACTGGTAAAATATAGAACACAATAAAATAGAATATTGAAATGGTAAAATGCTACATCCACTTCCCACACAAAACCAAAAATGTCTTGAAATATGGTAAAAAAACATAAGTTCAAAAATGTCTTGAAATATGGTAAAAAAACATAAATCCACAATTCACTTAGAAAAACGAAGAGTCTGGACTGTACCTTATTCTGCCAATTCTAAGAGCTCGCCACACTCAAAGATAATGTCTTCCCAGCGATCCCGATCTAGGTCTGCTAATGAACGACCGAACTAATTTTTGGGCAGAATTAGACACAAAATCGAGATTCTATAACACACGAACTCTTGTATGGTATATGCGACTTGGTCATATGACCCAGCCAACACCTGCGTGTTCATCACATTAACTGCTGAGATGATCAACTGATTTGCTGAATACAAGGATTTTGCAACTTGACGGCTTCACCAGTACCATCTCGCAACAAAAATTCTTTCATCACACTCTGTACCTTTTAACATTCAAAGGCTGCCATATTTTCTGAAATATATTTTTATCAACCGGATCGTCATTATTTTCAAGGCAGTACAATAGTACCCTGAATGCTGTTCATAGTGCCATGCTTCTTTACTTTGACATTTACATTGTCGATACTTTTTATTGATAGATAGTCTTCAGGCTGGTTTTTTGTTGTGGCTTCTATAAGCCACGTCTTCATTTTCATTTGTCTAAACGACATTTCTGCCATTGAGTGTCTTTTTAATAAGAAAACTTCCAACTTTTAGGGCTGAGATTTGCTGTTCTGTTTCCATGGTTAGAAACCTTGACCAACTTTCACTCCCAAAGAGGGAGACGAGGTGAGTCAAGGTTGAAAGACGATATTTACTTCTTTTTATTTGTTGTGTACTGGAGCATAAGGTTCCAGTGTGATTACATTTGGATTCTTTTTGTTTTTTCCAAAAAAAGGTTGTTATAGGAGGTTCCAGCGGTCGTCATCTGTGCCTAGTCACTACCATCAAAGGGGCCCAGGGAATACTCAATCTTTATTTTCACCTAGCATAAAAATAAAAAAATAAAAAGATAAAAAAAAAATGAAAACCTTAAAAGATATCATCAGCTTTTCATGGAGTTTTATTCTTCCACCAATGGCACAAGTGAGAACTGACTCCCAAATGTCCGCTTAAGCCTACCCTACCCCAAAGGGGATGGCAAACATGATTAGAGTGGCCCAAGTGTAAGGCAAACCTGTTGGGACTGAGAGTATTACAAGAATACAATCATCCCCACCCTAACCACGTTATGGGCAAACCGGATAGAATGCCGAGAGTCCTATCCATAGAACCAGACCCCTGGAATCCGTGGTCCAGCCCTAACAAATAGTTCCGCCTTTGAGCTTCCAATCTGGTAACTCTCAGTTGGTCTGAATCTACATTATCGGGCAAAATTGATGGTCCTAAATTTTACTAAAAGTGAAATATTCCAAAATTTAATCCAAAATAATATAGGATGGTATATGAGACTCTTGGACTCGGTCCCAGAAACAAATTCCTGGGGTTCAAGAGCCCCCTCACCACGTCAAGGTGCTCTCATATCGAGGGGGTCCTCAGGAAAAACCTCAATATTTTTCCACTTGCAGGAAGAAAGCCTATTTTCCTTCCCTTTCCTATCAAAGGATGGATTTTGCGGAATCATGACCCGTCCTTGCAGATTCAAAGGCTGGATTTCATCTGATCCCTTTGTCTCTAAAGAAGTATTCAATGAAATTCCTTTTGTTGCTCCATGGCAGACTCCAAGACTAGAACATAGTATATATATATATATATATATATATATATATATATATATATATATATATATATATATATATATATATATATATATATATATATATATATATATATATATATATATATATATATATATATATATAATAAATGGATGTATGTAAGTGTGTATGTTCCAGCATAACTCTGAAACACATTGGGCAATTTCAACCAAACTTGATATACATATGACTTACTATCTGGAAATGAATACTGTCGGGGTAAGACATCGCTAGCACCATAGGGCACCAAAGGGGGTGGGGGTGGGAATGGCTTTCCTGAAATGGGCAAACTCCATGGGGTTTATCGCAAGAAAAGACATTTCAGTCTACATATAACTTATTATCCGGAAAAGAATACTGTGGCGGGTAAGTGGGGATGGGAAGGGGGTGACGTGTAAAAATAACCAAAAACGACACATATTAGTGCCTAATCCATAATTTTCAAGGTCGCTGAGATGAATAGTCACACTCCTGGTGCCCTTTAAGTCCAAGTTCAGCCCCAACAGGAAGGGGTGAAAAATAAAATGTCAAAAATGGCAGATATTAGTATCTAATCCACAGTTTTCGAGGTTGCTGAGATGAATACTCACACTCCCGATGCCCTTTAAGCCCAAGTTCAGCCCCAATAGGAATGAGGGGCGGGGGGTGAGAAGGGATGAAATATAAAATGTCAAAAATGTTGGACAATGTAATTAAAGCAACTATCTTAACAGGAAATGGAGAGAAGAGAGAGAGAGAGAGAGAGAGACGATCTCTGAGAGAAGAGAGAATAAAAGACTTCCAAGAGAGAGAGAGAGAGAGTTTATTGGTTGTTATTCAGAGTTTTCCTGGGTAGTGCCGGGTTGGTCAGCTAATCTACATTATATATAAAAATGCATGAATAATAATAATAATAATAATAATAATAAATAATAATAATAATAATAATAATAATAATAATAATAATAATAATAATAATAATAATAATATCGTTCATGAAGCGATGGAGTTCAACTTTAACTTTTTTGCTGTTAGTACAGTTCGCATGATTTTCAAACTAATTAGAACATCTAATTAACGGTTTCTCATGACAGGTGGAGGATTAACTCGTCACGTCCCTTCCGTTTTTAATTATTTGATAGTACACATTTTGATGGAACACTGACTGCTCACGTATGTTATTATTGTTTTCTCTTTTTTCTATCTGTTTTTAAAGGATGCTCGTATGGCAATTGTCAGGTTTTTTCTAACTAGTCTAAAATTTTATTTGATTTGTGAGTACTAAAACTGGCGTCACAGCATCTAGGTTATTGACGCCGTAATAAGATTGAGAAACTAAACAAATTTAAAGGCGTTTCATATCAGAAGTATCTAGAAAAATAATCATATCTGTAAATATATATACACTATACATACATACATACACACATACTGCATATGTACATAATTTTAATTTTATTGATGAGGTCCCTAACATACTACATGTATACTGCTCTATATTACAATCATTCCCGAGAATCGTAGCAAGGATAAAATGTCCTTCTCTGTCATGTCCCCAGGACAGAAACCTATGCCCCAGATTCCCAAGACTGGGACATGCTACCAGCAAATGTCTCACAGTCAAGGTGAGCAAGCCAGTCGTCGCAGAATGGAGGGTCTTCACCTGACATCAAGAACCTACTCTAGTCTGAGAGAGAGAGAATTGGTTCAGAATCATAATGAAGGCACCTAACGTTAACAGTTAATCAGATGATGGATGAATTTTCTTGCTATCAATCAAAACAAGTGCGGAGAGAGAGAGAGAGAGAGAGAGAGAGAGAGAGAGAGAGAGAGAGAGAGAGAGAGAGAGAGAGAGAGAGAGAACTTCCCTCCAGAATCATAACGAAGGCACCAAGCGTAGATGAATTTCCTTCAGAGCAGAAAAATTTTTGGAAACGGTCACTTCCCTTCAAAATGAGTCTGAATATTTGAGCAAAAGTCTGGATGCAAAACTACCGGTGTTTTCATTACATTAAGCTCCAATGCTAATGAAATTGCGACTGGCATGTCTGGATCAACGCATATTATATTAAAAGTTTAAATCTCATTTTTA
Source organism: Macrobrachium rosenbergii (assembly GCF_040412425.1). NCBI lineage: Eukaryota > Metazoa > Arthropoda > Malacostraca > Decapoda > Palaemonidae > Macrobrachium > Macrobrachium rosenbergii. The sequence goes on from NW_027100727.1 coordinate 137,315, forward strand.
TCGTAAACGTCTGATTCTATGGCAAAATCAATTAACTATTTAACTGCACACAGGAACACCAACACACACACACACACACACACACACACACACATATATATATATATATATATATATATATATATATATATATATATATATATATATATATATATATATATATATATATATATATATATATATATATTATATATATATATTAACCACCATATATATAAATATATATATATATATATATATATATATATATATATATATATATATATATATATATTATAATATATATATATATATATATATATATATATATATATATATATATATATATATATATTATATAATCTTTGATTCGGGAACAAGACCGCAGACTTCCAGAGAGTTGTCTCCTTACATCTCCCTTGAGGCTGTTGGATTTACAGCCAAAAACTTATCCTTGCTGAATATATAAAAATCATATATGTGTGCATATATATACATACATACATACACATACACACATATGCGATATATATATATATATATATATATATATATATATATATATATATATATATATATATATATATATATATATATATATATATATATATATATATATATATATATATATATATATATATATATATATATATATATGCATATATATATAAATATATATATATATATATATATATATATATATATATATATATATATATATATATATATATATATATATATATATATATATATATATATATATATTTTTTTTTTTTTTTTTTTTTTTTTTAAATAATACTACAAGGAGAGATTATTTATGAAACTGAATTTTTCAAATACTTGTATTTACGACCGAGGATATTCAATACAATTTCTGCTGGGTCACAACTGATCCGAAGAATAAAAAGGAAAATATAAAAGTCGATGAGAAACAATATTTTTTTTATAACTGAAATGTAGAATTGTATTATTGTAACAGAGTAGTCTAGATGCTGTGAGAATAAAGGATCAAAATATTCATTCGTGAAGGCTTCAGAGACCTGCAGAGGGAAAATAAAAGTTCGAAAAATAAGAAATAAAAACAAATACTTTTCCAGAGTTCGCCATAAACCCGGAAGTTCCTAAAATTAAATAATGTTATGTAAAAAATGAAATGATTCACGCAGCACTGCCAAAATCCCGCGATACCAGATAAATATTTTGAGAACTCAGTATTAAATGTTTTCACAAGGATTTCTCGAAAATTGAGCATTATACAACATTTTCTGTTAGTTACGAATACTTAAAGGAATGCATGCGTTCAAAAATAACAAAACTCCAGACATCACTCAATATATATATATATATATATATATATATATATATATATATATATATATATATATATATATATTATATATATATATATATTTTTATTTTATATATAACCTTAAACCAAGGAATTTTTTTTTTTTTTTTTTTAGGCATAATGTTTCCCGGATACAACATTCACTAAATAGAATGTTGTTAACCAGGTTTTTTGTTATTGCTTCATATTTTCTGACTATTTTTTTTCACTTCATTGTTTAGGTCACTGATAGAGACGTTCAGGTGATGGGTTCTTCCATTTACTTCAGTTATTATGCACGCAACAGCAGCTGTTTCGTCACCTAAGCCATACTTACTTTACCTTCAGACTGCTCCAGGGTTTCACAAGTTTTTCCCTGTGTATATATGGAACAAAACAACCTGGCTCACCTATTGTAATCCCCCTGAATTCTGCAAGAATGTTGATGTTACATGCATGCAAGAAGTGTGTCCTAGGCAAATCCATTTTGACCCATACACCTCTTCTATGACCAAAAATGATTCTACTATTGTCTTTCCAAGCCGATACAAAGCGTAAGAAATGACGAACCTAAAATATTCAGTTTCCTCGCTTGTACATCACACACTGTCTCAAATTAGTAGACTAATTTACACCTCTGGAAACTTCTGAGTGAAAAGGTCAGCATTTACTAAGTTAACTGAGCTACCAGAATCAATGAAAATAGAAATTTCACTGCCATTAGAAAATCCACGTACAATCGGCCTAGGTTCTGGTGATTCTAAGACCTGAATGCTCATTATCCTGTGTCCATCTTCGAACTTATCTTGTGAAAAATCTCTGATGTTCGTTTGTACTCCAGAACTGCATCATGTGGAATTCTCCTGCCAGTCTATTAAAACTACCTGTGTTTTCCCTTAATATTTTGTTTGTGGCTGGGCAAAATCTCCATCCATGGTCTGAAGATTTGCAAGCTGAACAATACCTCACTCTGCAATTTGGATTTACTATGTCCTATTTTATCACAATTAAAACAACGGAATTGTTGTTACTGATCTCTCTGAGGTTTTCCTCAATTCCACCTGGGCAGGTAATATTGATTTCGCCTCCTGCATCATTTCTAGATTTGATGAGTTTGCATTATTCTGCGGTTTTGACACTGTAGCTGAAATCTTAGCACCTCCTTCACAAAACTACTGTTCAGCATCTGGCATTTTGATAGATTTTTGTTAACCTGTGCAAACACAAAGGATTCATCTGTGTCCTGATCAATTCTTTTATCAAAACTATCTGTAATTATATCTGGGACTGACGTTAAAAGGCAAGCAAAATGTAGCAGTTTTTCAAAATTATCTAAAGAAATATTATTTTCCATTTACCCATGTAGAGTTTAATATGATTTCTTTATCTCACTCTACTGCATCAAATAAGCGAGCACTGTACGCTATTAATGAATCATTACCCTTCCTAGTTCTAATATGGGCACGTAGTTCCATCAATGCACTTCACGGGTCAACTCCGCCATACGATCATGTGAAGAATTCCTGGAAGTTCTTTCCAAGTTTTACACTTTCTGAACCCGGAACCTCGTGCTCGCTCTCCAATGTCTCCTTTGTCTAGATCTAAAAGCCTTTTTGCTTCTCTCAAAGCATTAGTGCCACCTCCGTAATCTTCCTAGAATTCAAGTAATTATCAACCGATTCAATGAATGTTTCTACGTTCTGTGTTAATTTCCATCAACTAGGTCCCTTAAAATTTGTAATGCCTGCATTAAATTTGTTAACCGGTGGGTCACGACCGACTGAGACGGACTTGCTTGAATCTTCCATTTTGGCGCAAAATTCGGCGACCCGATCGTGAATAAATACATAAGAACAAAAAAAAAGAAAGAAAGAAAACGGGAGAACAACAAAGTTAAGCTTCTCTAAAAAGAAAACTGAAAATGGGTTACTCAAACACTCGGCCTGCCAACAGAAAACGATTTCAGCAACCTGTGACGCCACCATTTCAAGACGAAGCAGAGAAAAAACAGGCGTGATTTTTGCTGAATCACCACTGTTTAATTAACTCACAATCGCCACCAATCACACTTATTTGGGTATTTTCTAACCCCAAAATTGCCTTAGAGATCACCCAGATCTATTTCATAATTCCCCACTCCCAATACCTTAATAGAGACGGAAAAAAAAAAATTCCCCGTATTAAACCCGTAATCACACCCACTTATGACACTCGCTCTTTCAAAACTGGTGATCATTCATCACACACCCCACTCGCCTCATGTCGTCTGTGCCTTGGGTATCAACGTTACCAATTAGTCTATTGAAAAAAAAAAAGTCGACTAAAACTCTCACGCTGCTATTATTTCCACTTTCACGCTGCTATTATATTCACTTACACACTGACAGCATTCCTACTTAACCGCTAGCCACCAAATCTTCTTATACGCTGCCACCAAATCTTCTGTTACAACTGTTTGGAAACAGATAGAATGTTCTGGGTAAGAGCATTACGTAGCGAACCGATTGGTCCTATCTTCAGAGGCGGTGAGGAGTCCAGCCCTGTTCTCTCTCTCTCTCTTTTAACAGTGAGTCTTTTTTTCTCAGCGGGCATCTCACTCGTCCCTCTCTCTCTCTCTCTCTCTCTCTCTCTCTCTCTCTTTACTCACAAAGATCTCTTTCGTTCTCGCATGGATTTCTCTCTCTCTCTCCACATTAAAGAAATGAAATGGGTCGTATAAAAGAAAACTCAATCTTTCCTACCAAAAATAGATTTATTATTTAAAGCAACCCAACAAGCAATGAATAAACAAAGCAAAGATTAAAATGCATCATAAATGAAATTGTCAACTAAGAAAACATCTAACTCAAGATTTAGTCTCAGTCCAACTAAAAATCTGATTATGGCTAAAAGCCTGCAAACTAAAAATTCTCACATATTCCATTATAGACTTTGTAAAGTCTGGTCTCAAGTCTCCACATAAAATACTAGACATTGCAAAGGTTTGCGTCTGTCTTTCTCTATGATCACACCAGCATGATGATAACATCATGTTTTGCCCACAAAGTCATCACCACAACCACAACCATGACATCTGTCGAAAAAAAATGAACATAGATAATACTCCCAAAATATATAAGTGCAAAACATAATAATGAAAAGTCTAAAATGCATGAGTAAATAGCATACTGGTAAAATATAGAACACAATAAAATAGAATATTGAAAATGGTAAAATGCTACATCCACTTCCCACACAAAACCAAAAATGTCTTGAAATATGGTAAAAAAAAAAACATAAGTTCAAAAATGTCTTGAAATATGGTAAAAAAACATAAATCCACAATTCACTTAGAAAAACGAAGAGTCTGGACTGTACCTTATTCTGCCAATTCTAAGAGCTCGCCACACTCAAAAGATAATGTCTTCACGATCCCGATCTAGGTCTGCTAATGAACGACCGAACTAATTTTTTGGGCAGAATTAGACACAAAATCGAGATTCTATAACACACGAACTCTTGTACCACATAGCGACTTGGTCATATGACCCGGCCAACACCGCGTGTTCATCACATTAACTGCTGAGATGATCAACTATTTGCTGAATACAAGGATTTTGCAACTGACGGCTTCACCAGTACCATCTCGCAACCAAAAAAATTCTTTCATCACACTCTGTACCTTTTAACATTGGGCGGCCATATTTTTCTGAAATATATTTTTATCAACCGGATCGTCATTATTTTCAGGAAGTACAATAGTACCCTGAATGCTGTTCATAGTGCCATGCTTCTTTACTTTGACATTTACATTGTCAATACTTTTTATTGATAGATAGTCTTCAGGCTGGTTTTTTGTTGTGGCTTCTATAAGCCACGTCTTCATTTTCATTTGTCTAAACGACATTTCTGCCATTGAGTGTCTTTTTAATAAGAAGTTTTCCAACTTTAGGGCTGAGAATTGCTGTTCTGTTTCCATGGTTAGAAACCTTGACCAACTTTCACTCCCAAAGAGGGAGACGAGGTGAGTCAAGGTTGAGTCAAGACGATATTTACTTCTTTTTGATTTGTTGTGTACTGGAGCATAAGGTTCCAGTGTGATTACATTTGGATTCTTTTTGGTTTTTTCCAAAAAAAGGTTGTTATAGGAGGTTCCAGCGGTCGTCATCTGTGCCGAGTCACTACCATCAAAGGGTCCAGGGGTACTCGAATCTTTATTTTCACCTAGCATAAAAAATAAAAAAATAAAAGATAAAAAAAAACCTGAAAACCTTAAAAAGATATCATCAGCTTTTCATGGAGTTTTATTCTTCCACCAATGGCACAAGTGAGAACTGACTCCCAAATGTCCGCTCCCTACCCTACCCCAAAGGGGATGGCAAAACATGATTAGAGTGGCCCAAGTGTAAGGCAAACCTGCTTGCTAGGACTGAGAGTATTACAAGAATACAATCATCCCCACCCTAACCACGTTATGGGCAAACCGGATAGAATGCCGAGAGTCCTATCCATAGAACCAGACCCCCCTGGAATCCGTGGTCCAGCCCTAACAAATAGTTCCGCCTTTGAGCTTCCAATCTGGTAACTCTCGGGTCTGAACATTATCGGGCAGTTGATGGTCCTAAATTTTACTAAAAGTGAAATAAACCCATTCCTATGACAAATTTAATCCAAAATTTTACTAAAAGTGAAATATTCCAAAATTTAATCCAAAATAATATGGATGGTAGACTCTTGGACTCAACCCAGAAACAAATTCCTGGGGTTCAAGAGCCCCCTCACCACGTCAAAGGTGCTCTCATATCGAGGGGTCCTCAGGAAAAACCTCAATATTTTTCCACTTGCAGGAAGAAAGCCTATTTTCCTTCCCTTTCCTATCAAAGGATGGATTTCGCGGAATCATGACCCGTCCTTGCAGATTCAAAGGCTGGATTTCATCTGATCCCTTTGTCTCTAAAGAAGTATTCCGCTTTGCGGAAATTCCTTTTGTTGCTCCATGGCAGACGGAGACTGCATAGATATATATATATATATATATATATATATATATATATATATATATATATATATATATATATATATATATATATATATATATATATATATATATATATATATATATATATATATATATATATGGATGTATGTAAGTGTGTATGTTCCAGCATAACTCTGAAACACATTGGGCAATTTCAACCAAACTTGATATACATATGACTTACTATCTGGAAATGAATACTGTCGGGGTAAGACATCGCTAGCACCATAGGGCACCAAAGGGGTGGGGGTGGGAATGGCTTTCCTGAAATGGGCAAACTCTGCGGGTTTATCGTACCTCATTTCAGTCTACATATAACTTATTATCCAGAAAAGAATACTGTGGCGGGTAAGTGGGGATGGGAAGGGGGTGACATGCAAAAATAACCAAAAACGACACATATTAGTGCCTAATCCATAATTTTCAAGGTCGCTGAGATGAATAGTCACACTCTTGGTGCCCTTTAAGTCCAAGTTCAGCCCCAACAGGAAGGGGTGAAAAATAAAATGTCAAAAATGGCAGATATTAGTATCTAATCCACAGTTTTCGAGGTCGCTGAGATGAATACTCACACTCCCGATGCCCTTTAGGCCCAAGTTCAGCCCCAATAGGAATGAGGGGCGGGGGGTGAGAAGGGATGAAATATAAAATGTCAAAAATGTTGGACAATGTAATTAAAGCAACTATCTTAACAGGAAATGGCGAGAGAGAGAGAGAGAGAGAGAGAGAGAGAGAGAGAGAGAGAGAGAGAGAGAGAGAGAGAGAGAGAGAGTTTATTGGTTGTTATTCAGAGTTTTCCTGGGTAGTGCCGGGTTGGTCAGCTAATCTACATTATATATAAAAATGCATGAATAATAATAATAATAATAATAATAATAATAATAATAATAATAATAATAATAATAATAATAATAATAATAATATCGTTCATGAAGCGATGGAGTTCAACTTTAACTTTTTTGCTGTTAGTACAGTTCGCATGATTTTCAAACTAATTAGAACATCTAATTAACGGTTTCTCATGACAGGTGGAGGATTAACTCGTCACGTCCCTTCCGTTTTTAATTATTTGATAGTACACATTTTGATGGAACACTGACTGCTCACGTATGTTATTATTGTTTTCTCTTTTTTCTATCTGTTTTTAAAGGATGCTCGTATGGCAATTGTCAGGTTTTTTCTAACTAGTCTAAAATTTTATTTGATTTGTGAGTACTAAAACTGGCGTCACAGCATCTAGGTTATTGACGCCGTAATAAGATTGAGAAACTAAACAAATTTAAAGGCGCTTCATATTAGAAGTATCTAGAAAAATAATCATATCTGTAAATATATATACACTATACATACATACATACACACATACTGCATATGTACATAATTTTAATTTTATTGATGAGGTCCCTAACATACTACATGTATACTGCTCTATATTACAATCATTCCCGAGAATCGTAGCAAGGATAAAATGTCCTTCTCTGTCATGTCCCCAGGACAGAAACCTATGCCCCAGATTCCCAAGACTGGGACATGCTACCAGCAAATGTCTCACAGTCAAGGGGAGCAAGCCAGTCGTCGCAGAATGGAGGGTTTTCACCTGACATCAAGAACCTACTCTAGTCTGAGAGAATTGGTTCAGAATCATAATGAAGGCACCTAACGTTAACAGTTAATCAGATGATGGATGAATTTTCTTGCTATCAATCAAAACAAGTGCGGAGAGAGAGAGAGAGAGAGAGAGAGAGAGAGAGAGAGAGAGAGAGAGAGAGAGAGAGAGAGAGAGAGAGAGAGAACTTCCCTCCAGAATCATAACGAAGGCACCAAGCGTAGATGAATTTCCTTCAGAGCAGAAAAATTTTTGGAAACGGTCACTTCCCTTCAAAATGAGTCTGAATATTTGAGCAAAAGTCTGGATGCAAAACTACTGGTGTTTTCATTACATTAAGCTCCAATGCTAATGAAATTGCGACTGGCATGTCTGGATCAACGCATATTATATTAAAAGTTTAAATCTCATTTTTATCGTAAACGTCTGATTCTATGGCAAAATCAATTAACTATTTAACTGCACACAGGAACACACAACACACACACACACACACACACACACATATATATATATATATATATATATATATATATATATATATATATATATATATATATATATATATATATATATATATATATATATATATATATATATATATATATATATATATATATATATATATATATATATATATATATATATATATATATATTATATATATTATATTAACCACCACACTATATCCAAATATAATACATCAACAGTATTCATAACACAATACTAAATCTTTGATTGGTGGAATAAGTATCTCAACCTCTTAGAGAGTTGTACAAAAATCAATTCAAGGGGCAAAGAAAATACCAAGAAAAATCCTTAATTTTAATACATCAATATAAGTCAGAAATAATACCTGAACCTCTTCAGATACAAAATAATATGAATATCAATTATATTAATATCAACAACCACTTACCCAATTAACGATAGAAAAATAACTCATTCAAACACAAAAGGAGGGGGCCCAGACAGGAAGAGAAAATAAAGAGAGAATATATAACGAATACAATCTAATATCCCTAACAACTTTTATTTATAGTTTTCTGTGGCTCCTCTTGAAAGACTGGTCACTCTCCACGTCTGGAGGATAAATCAAGGCAGACACTGGTTTTAGGGCCCAATACAAGTATTAAAGTGCCGTGATCTCAACAAGAAGTCGTCTATATTATATACAAGGGTTATAAATACCCTAAAAAGTCGACAGTGAGGTCCCCCTTTTTTTTATAACTGGACCAAGTGTATGGAAGAATTATCCGAAGATGAACTCTTAAGCTGCAGAGGGTAAAGGATCCACAATATATTGACAGGTGTACAGAGATCCTCAAAACAGGAAACAAGTCAAGCAGCAGTAAAAAGCCAACCAAATGCCCAGGCAGAGGTCCAGAAACCGGAACTTCCTAAAATTGTAGGATAAATATAAACCCCTGGTCCACCCAGGGCTGTGAAAAGTGAGTGGGGAATGGATATGTACTGGGAAGGCCTCACACCCAATCAGCACCAAATATGAAAAGACAACTGGCATTAGTAAAATTATAAAAAGAGCGAACCACCGGAGAGAATGCAAACAAGCTAACAAAACAAAAATAACACTTAAGTAATTTACATTCAAAAATTCATCCAGACTCATAAATTATTACCTAATTAAATGGCAACAACTGACACCTCCTCTCCCAAAGAAAAAAAAAATTTACTAAAAAAATTTTTTTAACGTTAATACATAATCTAAAATTCAATTAAACAAGAAAAAATTACGTATAAATCACAATGAATCAATAATTGTCAATCAACTGTAAGACAAGATATACAAATCAACAAGAGAAAATTTTCTCCACCAAGAATACTTATAACACTTAGAACACGTGCAAGGGGTGGCAAGTATCAAGGATAGCAACTCACAAGGATAGCAACTTTATAAGTACCTAGAAAATCATAATCTTAATACTAGTACATATACAGAGAAATTTCCCAAAGCCAGAAGCTCCATTACACAAAAGAACTACCTTGTTCTCACAAAAATTTAGAGCTAGACATTGCTCTAACAACCGGGTTCCGATATATATCGTTCATAGGCCATAACCTTTTCCACAAAAAAAAAAACACTGTCCAATTTCAGTGATACATTTCATTCACTGTTAACGAATGTTTGGCCAAAAAACCACTGTCTTTATCTCAGTGACCACTACACGTCACCATAGTGTCCAATACATACACCCTCATTGAATGATACAGAGAAGACCATAAGACTATGCACAAATCAACACACCAAAAATCAATGAAATATTTCACTTAGCCTGAAATTATAGAATAACCGGGTTAGAGCCTATCTTTTCCTTAACTTAGTAGTATAAACCTAATCGTACCCGACACAAAACTTAAAAAACCTTTTTTAGTCAACCATTAACTGTTACCATTTGCCACCCTCAAATTTTTATAACAAGTAATCCATACAATACATATAAAACATCGACACATGCCCTGTAAAGAAAATTATGATCATTAATAAAAAAGTCTTAATATATTTTTATCTCTACGTGCTCACTTAACAGCAACATACCGTAATTAGAACGAACAGATACACCTTTAATAGCTGCATAGCCCTCTGCCACAAACCACTATTCAACGCTGCGAAAAAAATCGGCAACAACATTATCTTTTCCTGGAACGTGAAAAAAATTCCAAATTCCATTCTTGCAACATGAGACTCCATCGCATCAATCTTTGATTTTTATTCTTGTATCTACTGATGAAGGTCATATTGTGATCCGTCAGGATCTTAATAGGTGTATCTGTGGAGGAGAGATAAACCTGAAAATGATTAATGGCCAATATTACAGCAAGGGTCTCTTTCTCCACAGTAGAATACCTACGTTGGGCGGAGGACAACTATTTTGAAAAGAATGCGACAGGATGAGAGACTCCTTGTTCGTCATTCTGCAACAACACTGCTCCTACACCAACGTCACTTGCGTCCGTAGCAAGAGAAAACGGAAGGTCGAAATCAGGAGCCCTCAGGACAGGGAAATTAAGTAAAACTCTCTTCAAATTATCGAATGCCCTTTGCGTTTCTCAGTCCAGACGAAAGTTACACCCTTTCTTAGGAGATTATCAAAAGGATCGGCAATGTCAGAAAAATTCCAACAAACCTTCTGTAATAACCTACTAAACCAAGGAATTTTCTGACATCCTCCTACACTTAAGAATTACCATTTTCTCAATACATTCAATGTTTGCTTGCTTGGGAGCAACTTTACCACCACCGACTTCATGACCCAAATATACCACCTTCGCCTTTGCGAACTCAAAAATTTTAAATTAATTACTAAACCAGCCTTTTTCAAAACCTCGAACAGTGCCCTAATACGTTTTAAAATGCGTTTTCCAGTCATCACTATAAATAACAATATCATCAATATAAACAACACACCCTTCCAAACCATAGACCAACGTATTCATTAACCTCTGAAAGGTAGCAGCCGCGTTCTTCATACCAAACGGCATAACTTTACATTGAAACAGTCCTTGTGGTGTTACGAAAGCAGACAAGGCCCTTGCCCGCTTCGAAAAGAGGAACCTGCCAATAACCTTTCAGCAAGTCGAATTTACTTATGAATTTAGCCTTACCCATACGATCAATACAATCCTCAATTCGAGGTAATGGATAACAGTCAGACTTAGACAACTCATTCAACTTACGATAATCATGTAAAGCATAACCTGAAATCTCCATCAGATTTCTTTACCAATACAACGGGTGATGACCACGGACTTTGGCTGGGTTCAATCAGGTCATGTTTTAACATATAATCAACTTCCTTCGCTTTCCTCATTCTTGAAAGGATTCAACCTGTAAATGAGATTGTTTCACGGGCGTGGCGTTACCTACGTCCATGTCATGTTCAAGGACCGAAGTCCTTCCTTCGGTACATCTAAAATAATTCCTTATAATTAAATACCAATTTCTTTAAAAGACCTTTGTTTCTCCATTACTTAAATGAGAAACCATATTAGCAAAATTTTTCAAAGAACCCTTATTATCCGATAGCCATTCACTTCCATCAAAACAATTTTCATCAATATTTTCACTATCTGAAAAAGAAAAAAAGTTATTATCAGACACAACATCCCCGATTAAGTGTTTTACAATAATGTACAGATTATGCATGAATATATACTAATTGTAATTAGTATATATCCATGTATAATCTGTACATTATGGTAAAACGCTTAATTTTTTTTCAATATTTTGCCACAAACTCTTAATTTTGTCAATATTTCACCACAGTCTCTTGTAAATACTTAAATCTAAGTCTTTAGATACCTGTACTACCTTTCCGTCCTCATGAGGGAACAAAACGCATGCGTTTCCACTTTTGTATTTCGGGCTGCTCTAGGAGCAAGAGCCCGTGCTGGCACAAGGCCAGCTAAATCTAAAACAACAACTTTTGTATTAGTACGCTTCATACCTCAAGACGCATTGGTTGACGAAACAGCTGCTGTCGCATGCATAATTACTGAAGTAAATGGAAGAACCACATCACCTGAACGTCTCTATCAGTGACCTAAACAATGAAGTGAAAAAAAATAGTCAGAAAATATGAAGCAATAACAAAAACATACTTAACAATGAGAAAGCCAGTCTATTTAGTGAATATATATATATAACAATATATATATATATATATATATATGTATATAAACATATATATATAAATATATATATATATATATATATATTTATATATATATATATATATAGTCGGGTCTGGTAATAATATATATTAGAAATATGGCATTAATTGATATATAAAATATAAAATATATATTACAACACTATACAGACTTAGCATTCATAAACAGAACCGGACCAACGGTAAAAAGAAATCTGTAAATAGACAAAGAAAAAAAAGCCCAACAGGGCAAACACATCAAGTAAAAAATAATCGCCCGTGTCATTCGAAGGAAAAATTATTGAAATAAAGGGAAAATTTTTTATTGTAACTGAAAATAAAAAAGCAATTGTTTTTGTTGCTTTTCCCTCTCCTTTGTTTGTTGTATGAGAAGCGGAGTACGTGCAAGGAAAGTGGCAATGTTTACTTACTTTACGGCAACTAAAGCGCAGCATGCGCTTCTTGTTCCCTCTATAACTATAAGAACACTCTTAGAAATTCTTCGAACACATAAACTGAGAGCACCCATCCACCGCTCTCTCTCTCTCTCTCTCTCTCTCTCTCTCTCTCTCTCTCTCTCTCTCTCTCTCTCTCAGCGTACTTGAAGAAGGAAAAAAATGTCACCCAAATATATATGTAATTCTAAAAAAAAAACAGAACTTGAAGGTAGAGACAGCTCCAAACCTTCGAGTGAATTTTGAAGAATGAACAGACGAGGCCATTCTACAGAATAAACTTTTTAAAAGACTATAAATAAGGATATAATATCTAGTAAATGGGGTGCCCAGGATTTTAAGTGGTGTGGTTTGATATGCAGTTTAAGCGGAGTTAAAAAAAAACACCCGTCAAATGAGGAAGATATTCTCTTTCTAACAAAAATAGTAATATCTCAGAACGAAACATCAACATGGCCTAGTTCATGTAACAGAATTCCGGAAGTGCCGCACGCTCTGCTCACTCACACTTACAAATACAGTAAAACATTTCCAGCCTCACTCACAAAAAGTTACTCTCCTGTAATAAGGAATAACTATCAATTGTTTCTTTTCTTTTCTTCACAACCTACTGTACTCAAGTGCCAGCACTTTCATAGCCAGCTGACTCGATGAATCCTCATAAGACTCTTGATATCGCACCATATTCCAACTCATCCTCTCGAGGCAAGATTACAGTACGACGTCTGCAGATTATGATTCAGTGAGAAGTATCGCCTACCTCCACAAACCACACTTGCCCCACCAACTCAGGCGCGCGCCATCCACCCGTGAGACCAACCAGGCATTCTTCACAGGCACCACAAGTAATAAATTGCCGCGCTGATGATGCCAAGTCAGATATTTAGTTCCAAAGAGTCAATCTTTGTTACACATCTCAAAGTACACTTTTAGGTTAATTCTATCCCGTATTTCAAATAGCCTACTCTTCCACGTTACTTACAGCCACCAGCCATCAAGCTCAGCTTCAAAATGAGCACTGAAGTCCCCTAGTATTGCTGGTACTGTCTAAAGAGTATTTTACTTGATCAAATTTCTAGACGATTGTAAAATAGCAATTCTTTTACTTCTCTGCTGGAATCGAGATATGGTGCTTCCACACTGAATGGATTCACCAACATTGAGAATCTTGTTTCTTAGTGACAATCCTCATTGAGTGTATGGCCCTCTACAAGTATGGCACACAACACATCCCTAAACAGGAGTGTTTGGTTACCCCACCAGGATAAAATTATTATCATTGTACTCCTAATTTGAAGCATTTAACCTTAAATTTTATTTTATTGCCTATTTTATGTACTGAATTCGTGAATAATGGTTTAGTGAAGGTGAATAAATCAAAATTTAGGTGCAGGCTACTCTGATTCAAGTATCCAAACTTTCTGATCTAAAACAGTAACTTACAAAGGTGGGCTGGCCTAGAAATTCAACCACATGATAAACAACTCATTAAACAATTGAGAGAGAGAGAGAGAGAGAGAGAGAGAGAGAGAGAGAGAGAGAGAGAGAGAGGATATCAACATAATGAATACCAGGCAATGGCATGGACCACTTCTGTATATTCAAGCCAAGCCTTTTACATTCTAATCTTTGGGCTCAATCCACCAAACAACTAGAAGATAACTTGCATCCCCACGAAAGGTACTGAGCCGTTTGATCAATAGAACAGTAAAAATTAAAATCAAAATGAAAACCAGCTTTCAGACTGCAAAGTTTTAAGATCAATTTTGCAGAACAGCTAAAAATTAAAATGAAAGAAAAACCAGCTTTTCAGCAAAATCTGCACTAAGAGAAGATTCACATACCCAGTGCCGTGTGCATGAAAGCAGATATACCTTCTGACTATGAGTGTATGCAAAGAAAAATAAATTCGTTCAAAAATAATTCAATTTAGTTGATGGCCTTGTCATCACTAACATCATTTACTAAATTAATTTACAAAATCCCGTGCCAGATCACTTTAAGGGTCAATAACTGGAAACCCATTGATAACAAAATGAAGCCTTCCTTCCCTTTCTCCAAACACCACCGTCGTGATAATCAGCACTTATATAATCCGATTAAAACTTCACATCGTGCTACATCACAATTCCCACTTTTAGAACCAAATAACGATCACATCCCATTACGGTGGAATGCGATGTATCCTCACCCACCGGTTCACCCCCTACCCCCACACCCTGCAGACAAAGGCTTTCACGGCCACTACAAGTCCCAAATTACCGCCGTGAAGTCAGGCTTGATTTATGCTGACTAATGGCGGATGATGGGTAGGGACTCTCTCTCTCTCTCTCTCTCTCTCTCTCTCTCTCTCTCTCTCTCTCTCTCTTGTCATAATCTTTCAAGACAATTAAAGATATGATTTCATTGTCACGTATTTTACGGTGGTAAAACTCCCTTCGTATTTGACATTGACGCGATTTTGATCTTTAACTTTCTATCTTTTCCTTTTATATTTGAATTCCTTTGCTCTCCTTGCATATTCATTGTTGCTCAGAAGTTCTGGTTTTCTGTCGTGTATGTTGTACAGTACAAAGCCTGCCTCCTAATATGTCATTCAGTAAGCCATACACATCCTACATTGCGAATTTTGTATGAGCACGAACCACAGGGACGCGCAATTTAGCAGCGTTTTGTAGCCACGGCCCTACGAAACGAGATAATATTATAAAAAGAAGGAAAAATGGTAACGGCTTGCATAAGGAAAAAGAGTGACATTTGTCTCTTAGAGGAAGGAAGGAAGGTCAGTCACAAGTGTCAGGAGAAGAAAAGAAAAGGTCACTGATTTCCAGAGTAAATTTATGGAAATTTGACTTTGGAGAGTTTTCATTTCTGCTACATATTCCATGTAGTCCCTCTCAATTGAGCGGCACTTGAGTAAAAGTTAGGAACATCTCATCCGACTTGATTGGAGCAACAATGTTTTTAAATGAAGACTAGTCAAGTTCAAGTAAAAAACAAATTTTCATTTTGAATGCTGAAGCCGTACTTAGCTATATGTTATATAGCCTGTGTACAACTAAATGACTCCTTTAATGCATCAGTATATTGAAATATATACATTTTTAAGAGGAAAAATGAAAACGAAGATCATCGCCAATGAGCGGGAAACTTCAAGCATCTGATATCCATTGAATGCATTATTACTGTTTACGCTATCTGGTCCTTCATTTGTAAGGGGATAATTTTCTCAGTGGCCGAAACTATCCTTTTCACTAACTGCATATACACACACGACAGTAATCAGGAATGAATCCTCTCATGAAAGGAATTATTCCGTGGAATTCAATCATCAGAGAGTTGCAAAGGGCCTTCCCATGGACTCGCCTTCAATGATGTGCTCTTTGAAGCGATTTGTACCCTGGGAGAATTGTCTACCAAGACAAAATTTATACGTTTCCTTGAATAGAAAGTAAAATTAAATCTTCAAAGATGAAAGTGCATTCATTCCTATCTATCATTTTCTGAACACAACTATACAATAATCTCTAAGAATCTTATAGCGTGACTGACACAACTAAATATAAACCATTATAATTTGCTTTCTATTTTCCCTTTTTAGTTATCACTGTCAGAGCAGAGGCAGAGGCGGTAATAATTTCCTTGCATTTATCAGTAATTCTTTACCAATTAATGTGTCCTGATTATAGAGAGAGAGAGAGAGAGAGAGAGAGAGAGAGAGAGAGAGAGAGAGAGAGAGAGAGAGAGAGAGAGGTTACTAACCACTGGAATTAAGGTCATATATATACTGACCTTAATTCCAGTGGTTTGGAATAATTCCTTTCATTTCGTGGACTGAAGAAAATTCCCACTGGTCCATCACGGCAACTGAAACACCCAATGGGATGAATGATTTTGTGTTTCCATTTTTTGTACTTGATTTTTCCTCTTTTACCACGAGAGGAAAACGGGGTGAGTAATGAAAGTTAGATAAAGAGAGGGAAGGATCAGGAGTTTCCACTTTCATGAACCTTCACCAGAAGAATTACTTCTGCTCACTGGGTCGTATGGAAGTTTAGAAACAGTCCTCTGATGATAAAAGTAAAAGTAATAGTGTTCATATCGATATAAACTGCTGCAGCAAAATCACTATTAATGCAGATCATGGATGAAATATTAATAACTACACTGGTCTTCATGATATATAACTGGAAAATATGTCTGAATAAATTTCATATCGAAATATTTCTAAATGAAAACAAGACCAAAAAAA
This sequence comes from Macrobrachium rosenbergii, assembly GCF_040412425.1. Taxonomy (NCBI): domain Eukaryota; kingdom Metazoa; phylum Arthropoda; class Malacostraca; order Decapoda; family Palaemonidae; genus Macrobrachium; species Macrobrachium rosenbergii. The sequence goes on from NW_027100727.1 coordinate 154,621, forward strand.
TTATTTTGGACAGGTGATCTACAAGTCTGAAGAATACTCCTCCTATAATTAGTTATATATATATATATATATATATATATATATATATATATATATATATATATATATATATATATATATATATATATATATATGTTGTATATATGAGAACAGAATCAACACTTTTGAAAGTATATATGTATAATCCTAGATCTATTAAAAGGTTCATAAACACTATATATTTTCTTCTATATATATATGTGTGTATCGACTCTCTCTCTCTATCATTTACCAAAGCTCATCCACCCTAAACCTCATGTATATTCTAAATGGACTATTTAAAGAAACACAATTGTTTATACAAAATATATATTTATTATTCAAATAACCCAACAAGATATGAATAAAACAAAGCAAAGATTAAAATGCACTAATAAATATTTATATATCAGATAACTAAACTATATAACTAAGCATTATATTATATATATATATATATAAAATATATAAATATATACTCATAAATCAAAAATATACCACATGTAAAAAAAAAAAAACAGTGTAAGACCTGACCGGTTTCGACTTTATTTCCAAGCCATTGATGAAGGACTGATCCAGAGTATGAGAAGTCACAAATATATATACTACAAGAACAGAACTGACGAACATACACAACCGTTAGAGACTACATATTCCCCCTTCAGGTCGGTGTCGAGGTAGGAAATGCAAAACTCATTTGGCTAAAAATCACAAAGATACAAACTCACATACAATGCTAATAAAAAAACTATAATATCCTCAGATCCATACCTGACAGGTGTCAGGGAGTTCGGAGTTTGGAAACTCATTAAAACACACTACCCTCCTGTACTGTGTTTGCAAATATGATAATCCTATTTTCATACATCTCTACTGCCTACCTTAAAATTTAAACAATTTACAAATTTCTTGTGATATTAAAGGATCAAGTTTATACATCCCTTGACTGACATTCATATTATGGTTGTAACTTTCTTTTATAAAGCTAGATTCAATGGTATTCCTTTCCAGTGCATTATTAGACAATACAATCCTTTTTGCCCCTTCCCAGTTGATAGCATGATTGTTCTCACTAACATGTACAAATATACCACTGTTCCACTGTGCATATCTCACACACTTCTTATGCTGTTCAATTCTTTTTTCCAGTGCTTTCCCCGTTTGGCCAATATAAAAGTTGTCACAAGACTTACACAGAATTTTATATACACATCCTTTAGTACTGTCAGGGGAGTTCTTGATAAGGACATTTTTCATTGTTTTATTGTTCTTAAATGCGACATTAACACCAAAATTCTGAAGAAGATGAGGGATATCTTTCATATTATTATTATAAGGCAGAACAAGCAAATATTTTGTGTTGTAAGATTCAACAATTCTGTACGGGCGGAACGAGTTCCAGATGTCCTGTCCAAGGGGCTCAGTGCCGAAAACCAGTATTGGTCTACTTTGGGATGGTTGCAACGCCACTTTGAAGGACTACAAGAGCTTTGGACTTACAACGTTGACCCGTGGTTTTCGTTATTTCTTGAACTCCACGTGGGGTTTCACAACTGTTATGGTGGAGATGCCAGTTTTCACTAGCGGTCTGCACAACATTACTGGCGGAGGAACTTTCAGTCCTCCAATTTTTTGAAACTGGCGTCCACATAGACCTGGTATTACACAGTTCTATATACCCCTGGCACTGCTGACAGCTTTTGTAGGTGCCATTGTGGTTTTATTGTCTTCACATTCGACAGGATTGGCATAGTGACATAGCGTTTGGTCGAAAGGATGGGCTGTCTGACCTTACTGGCCAAAGGAGTGCTTTGTTTTGATAGTCTTTTGTTAAATGCACTCTTTTTCAATTTACATAACCTCGAGATGGCCACATGGGTTAGCATTCTGTTTGGGCAGTGAGGAAGAATTGAGTTTGAAGGAACAGAGCTGTCAACAGTGTGTGGTTGCCTGAATGTAGTTTTACAGGTCAAGAGCTTTCACTATTAGGAAAGTAGCGTATTAATTGTTTTTATATTATATATCTTGTGGACAGAACTCTATCTTAGTGTATGCTTAGGGTTTACCCAATTATGATTTACATAGTGAATTTGTAATTTTTACTAACTCTTGTTATATGTGTCTTCCTTATGGTGAATTATATTATATTTATTTTGTATTAAACAACATAATTCAACAACAAAGGGTTTGACGTTTTTATTAGCATATCTGTATCCTTGCATTTTTACTAACCCGCTGGATTTATGACCATCAATTTTTTTTTTTTTGGTTTGGAAAGACATTTATTTTGTTCAGTATATATTTGGGTTAAATATTCACTGGTCAATACTTATTTGATTGCAGTTTCTTCCTGGGCTGCCAATTTTTTTTATTGAGTATAGTTCTTAGAAGGCTGTACTTTGATGATGAACATTCTTAGGAATATAGAAATTGAAATCTTGCATTTTTATCATGTGGTCTCGTTCAGGTTTTCAGTAACATTTTCTGTGAGCTCCTCCTATAATTTGATTGTATTGTATCCACATCGTCTGTTTTTTGCTTCTTCCTAGTTGTCTGCCGAGCATCCAAATGCGTGGCAGAGCAATATGTAATAATAAGTAGTGAAGTATAATGTCTGTATCTGTTTAACTGTGATAAAACCAAGACGCGGTAAGCGTGAGAAAAGGAGAGAGTCAGCGGAAATGTGTTGTTCATATCACTTGTTGAACAGCAGCGCTGTTTAAGAAAACAGGCGACAATGCTTAAGGCAAAAGGTCACATGGCTATCTGTTGTCAGTTCACTCTATAACTGAATAACATTTATCTTATCTTTAGAAACATTATCTGTTATGTTTCAAGTCGGAAAACGACAATTGATTATTT
>NW_027100727.1:162500-247500 GCF_040412425.1 Macrobrachium rosenbergii
GAAAGTGCCAAATCAAGTATTCAGTTTATAACTTTTTTTCAGCTTGGTGGAGAAATTGTATGCTTTGAAAAAAACTCTTCAAAACGGCATGCTGCATTCATGGAGATCCAAAAGCAATGTATCAGAAGATCGCCCACTTGAACTTCAATAAGCTATCAGACACAAGATGGGCTTGCAGAGAATCAGCTCTTAGAACTATGAAGAAGGTCATCCCAGCTCTGAAGCAGTTTCTAAAAAAGAGATAGTGCAAAAGGATCCTCCTGACACGTCAGCATGGGAGGCCTCAATATTGCTGATTAAAGTATTAACTTTGAATTTCTTGTTTGTCTTGAGATTACTACCCCATGTTTTTCAAGAAACTGCCTATGCATCTAATGCACTACATCTGAAAGACCTTGATTTAGCTGCTTCACTATAGAATTGTGGATGGAGTGCTACAAAGCTTGATCAGAGTTAAAAATGATGAGAAGTTTCAAAGAGATTTTACAAAGTCAAAGACAGAGCTGAATCTATGGCCATCAACCTCCCCTCTGTGATTCCTGGACAAGGCAGAAGAAGATTAAATGCCTGAAAGATACAAAAAGTAAAGTGCTGTTTCTGCTACTACTGAGGACCAGCAATGATCAGACCTTGTGATTACTACCCTTGAGAGTATTTTATGTGTTTTTAGATAAAATATCTCAAGAGCTACAAAGAAGATTTAAAGATGGAGACAACACAACAAGGGGTATCTTAAAGGCTTTCCATTACATGACAGTCCAAGATAACTGGAAAGAACCTGTGAATGAAGAAGCATTCAAGTCATTACAAAAATTATGTCAGTTTCCATGAGCTAGAAAAGTAGACAAGTTACAGTTGGAATTGAAGATTTTTATTCCTCATTTCCTTGCCATCCACAGAACACTGCAGCTTCAATGCTCAACCTGATGAAGGTAAACAATACTCAGGAAATATTTCCACTTATGCTTGAACTTTTAACAATTTATGCCACTCTGCCTGTCACAACTGCAACAGTGGAAAGGACCTTCTCCAAACTCAAGCTTGTGAAGACTAAGCTGCAGAATAGCCAGTGCAGTGAGGAGAGGCTATCTGATCTTTTGTTGCTAGCAATTGAAAAGGATACCAAAATCAACAACAGTGAGGTTATCAACATATTCAAAGAAATGGCATACAGGAGGGTTCTCTTATAAATATAAAATGATAAGTCTGGTTAGCAACCTACTGTATTAATCATACTATATTGATCATTTTCTTTTTGTTATTTATTTGTAAAATATATATATAATTTTTCTTTAAATATATTCCCAAGCTCTAATTGCTGCAGGTAGTCAGTGCAGTATATTGCATGTTCATCTAAGGCATTAGCCATCTTATATATACCTATGATAATCAGTCATGTTTATTGTTTTCTACTGAATTATTAATGCCTAGTTTAAATAAAAACTTGAGAGAATATTGAAAGTTGTATGTATATTTTGCCTCATTCATTATTATATTTTGCCCTTTTTTCACTTGAGCACCTGCCCTGTAAAAGTTCTCTGCACGTCCCTGAGAATACTCTTGATTAGTCATTTGATTGCATGTTTATTCCCAACGTTTCATAACCCATGATTACATCATCAGGGTTCTAGAATTAAAAACAAAAACACTGACAATAAAAATTACAGAAAAAATTATGCAAAGGCAAAGTCAGAACATAAAAATGACAATCGACTTAAAAGGAAACTTTTACACAAAGGACATATATATATATATATATATATATATATATATATATATATATATATATATATATATATATATATATATATATTCACTACAGTAGAGGGTACAATTAAATTTGCAGAATAATTACATTATTGGTATCCCACTGAATCACCCTTTAAACCTTTGTAATAGAATAAAAATTAATTCATAAAAAATATACAATGCACGAATACACACTCAAACACACACACACACATAGAACAGGCTCATTTTGTGTTAGTGTCAATGTATAAAGATGTTTTTCTCCACCTCAAGTGCAACAACTGATCACCAAACACACCGTAGATCCTCTTCCTTCTTGCATCAAAAGCAATTTCTGAAGCAATCAATGAAGAGTCGTGAAGAATTTGCTTTCCTCCTGAGCTCGTCTGGCTTTCCTTCACGCACGTAAATACATGACTGTTTAATAAATAGAGTGATGCTAAAAGTGAAAGATGGAAATTAGATGCCTGTACAAAGCTGTATAATGCGAAAACATGTCGTGAAGTATTCAAAAACGTTCCTGTCTGCCGACGTTAGACATTAGGTTGAGGATAGTCAAAGGAAACTTCAGATATCCACAAAAGTGTGAGTAAATGTTTAAAGGCTGCTCACAGTCTAGGAGAGCAAGAGTAAGTTTCTGAGGGTAAATGGCACACTCTTCCTTTTACATCCAGCGAGTGCTAACGCACTTGTTGGATCTGGAACTTTCCGGTGACACTTTCAATATTTTAAGCTACCTCATCCTGCTCGCATGGGAGAAACCTTGAAGGGACAGACAAAAACTTGTACTTTGCTCCTTGTTTCGACAAACATGGTATTATATATATATATATATATATATATATATATATATATATATATATATATATATATATATATATATATAATATATATATATATTTTTTTATGTTCCAAAGGGATGTATTATTACATATACTACTGCTGACATAGAACATACCACATATAACTCTGCATTATGCAACCCTAATAGATAGTCAGGAACCAGGGTGGTAATAGTCCATCTTCCCATGCCCGGAAAAGTTTCAGGGTGCCCTGGAGCGACCGAAACACCCGTAAAAACTACCTTTCAGATGCTACTGGAACACAAAGAGGCTGTTACACAGTATCCTTCAGGGGAGTCTCACTCATGATTTTCTTTAGATTTCGTTCAGAACTACCAGAAACCATAAAGCAAAAATTTAGCAAAATACAATGCCCACTCGCAATGGAAACAAAAACGCAGAAATAAGTCCAGGCTTTATTCTCCTTTCCTAAAGAGGCTGGATATCTAGGATGCCCGGCAATTACCGTTTTCCGTTAGCATCCTTCGTCCATTCAGCCGACGGTGTAAGAAATTAATGGCAAATGTTGATCTACAGGTTTCTTAAATCAGTACATGCCTCTGGAAAAGCAGGCCTAAATATGACAACAACCGAAGCCTAACAACCTCCAGCCAAGACAAGTAGCAAGGAGTGAAAACCACGCCCACGCATCACGCCCCTGTAGGTAAATGGTCATAGCCGATTCACTTAAGGTAGATTCTTGGGCCTAGAGACGTTTGTTTGGCGGCCTCTGATTGGCTGGTACCGGGATGTGGCGACTCGCTCACTGTCTCATTTTTACGTATGTAGCTCAGAAAACTAGCAATATGTTTATATATTTCTTCATTTATCTAAAATTTTGCACAAGATAGGAAAGTTTTGGTCATACCATAGTTCAAGTATTAATTGTACCACTAAATATGATTTTCTGAAATCAATAAGAGAAAACACAAAGGAATTACAACGAGTAAAATTGAAGTGAGAAGCATTTAATTCTTAATACCTGTTTTTACTTATCATCGGATTTTGCATCATTCATCTTGATCAAGATAAAATAAAGCTTGTGTTTTCATACAATAAATTCACCCTGAATACTCTGGTGCTTTTGTTTGGCGGCAGATTTTAGATGCGTGTGTATGTGAAGAGAAATGAAGAATGATACATCTCACAAAAATGGCTATTTCAGTATTGATGATAAATATCTGGATAAAATAATATAAAAATTCACCCTTTGCTACCTTTAGAGATGATAGTGGTAGATGATGTTTTCTATCATTTGTAGGTCAGGATTGATTTAGAAGATGTAAAATTAAAAACAGTTCGAACCCAGTGCCAAAGTATGTATACAAGATGGATGGATTAAAGTTCAGCTAAATAAATCAGTACCTATCATACTTGGGCTGTATATCGCATCCGCGTGCTTTGAAAGCCTCGCCTGTATTAAGAAAGGTCTTCAAACGTCATTCTCTGGAGGACAAGAATATTTTTACTACGTCAATAGAATTCAAGAATATTGTGAATATTAAGATATACATCAAATAATCAATATGTCTTTGCGTATGACAAGTACAGTACATGCAAACTTCTTCTGGGTTGTAATCGTGATCATCATTACTTTATCAACATATACTGTCAGCAGGCAGATTTCAAATCACGAATTAATATCTATCATCGCTGACAAGACCAAAAAAAAAAAAAAAATATGGATGACAAATATTTAAAATCCAAGTAGATTTGATAATAGCATATGAAGTCAATTCCCAAAAGATAAAATTCACAGTATTTTCGACATCTCAAATAACACATCTGTAGCTATAGGCGGTGTTCCCAACAGCTGGAATCATACTATGGTAATTACAAAGGTTTAGTAAATAGTGATCAGTTCCGTCATTTCCCTTCCCAACTAAAGTACATGCTTAGGAAAATTATTGTTACTTCGCTTTATGGTATTCAAATCGCACACAACCTTAGAAATGAACTCAAATATATGATCAAGTGAAACACTGAATTTAGAGTGCTACAAGATTCTGTCTTAAGTCCTTTACTTTTAATGTGATTCATAAATGACGCCCCGGTGTCTCCTCCCGTGATCCTTGCTTACAGTGAAAATATCAAACTTGCATTCTTCTGTTCTTCAACAAATGGACAGAAAATAACGTATATATATAGAGAACACATAATTTTCAGAAACTGGAGTAAAGGAACCTCTGACACGTGCCAGTTACTTATATTGATAGAGAGCATTTATCGATAGGATACCACTTATATAAAAAATAAAGTATGATTTTATCATATATATTCAAACAATTCAGGGAAAGATTCAAGAAAAAACATCTATCTTGCAGCAAGTCTGAAGGCCACGTGTTTCCACTATGAAATGAAACACGCGTTTTCAGAATTCGTCGTAAAGCTTTGTTTGACGTCATACGCAGGAAATCATTGCTACTGTTTAGGGAAATTGCAAAGTCATTATTAAAAAAAGATTACAAAAATGTGCTGAGTTTTGCCGCTTAAGTAACAAGTGGTATATAACAGGAAGCATGAGCAAGTTACATTTATTGTAAGAGAGTTATGAGAATTTAAAGTGAATGAACCACATGGCATCATGTTTAAGTGGTCGCTGTGTATATTATGGACAGAAACCTCCAAGCCATTGATTGATAATTATTATTCTCACATGACAGATAAAGTACAGGCGCAAGAACGAACTACAAATCCCTCTAGCCGGAACAAAAATTAATGATTATGATGAATGATAAATTAGTGATAAATACTTTTATCATAGTTTCTTTTTAATGGAATGAGTCACTCGACATCATAACATGAAATTTGAATGACGTTATTCAAAAGAATATATAAAGTTCAGGGAATTCATAGATCAAAAGTTTGAACTTACTCCTGATGTAATTAGGCTATCATCCGCTGCCTCATCTACCAGCAATATCTGTATAACATTCAGCGCTCTACAAGTTTTACCTGCTACGCCTTTGAAGAATTCAAGTAAACTTTATTTGAAGTAAGTAACCAATTGGTCAAAATTAAAATAAAAATTATCATAAATAACTCTCAGTATATATATATATATATATATATATATATATATATATATATATATATATATATATATATATATATATATATATATATATATATATATATATATATATATATATATATATATATATGTGTGTGTGTGTGTGTGTGTGTGTGTGTGTGTGTGTGTATGTCAGTATGTGTATACAATTATTATCACTATAATTACCGTTATTATCATTTGCTTTATCGTTTTTATTGTAACTTAAGCATGTAAAATTAGGCAACACCAGTAATGCAACTATCACAGCCTTGAGCATAGTCTTTCCAGTATGATCATGATTATATGCAATAGCCAATGTTACCTGTGGAACAAAGGAGTTATTATTAATATAATTATTCTAGTATTATTTTTATCATTATAACACAGGATATTCCTCTTCCTCTAAAATATTCTCCCTTCCATCATCTTCGCTTATTATTCCCAGTTCTTTATTCTGCTCTCAAGTCTTCCCCAGCCCCACCTTTTCTTCCCCATCTTCTGAGAAGGCTATTTCCTAAATCAACCGAGCGTCTCTAATTCTGAAGGGAATCCCCATCACTAGGGGATTCTCGCTAGCAATGAAATTCTGGAACTTAGCAATGCAGGAGGAACCCTAAGACAAGACCCAGGAAAAAGATCTACTAAAAATTGCTAATAATTCAGTCAATCAATCAAAGTAACCAATTGGTTCAGCCACAAAATAAGTCTAATAAAACTTAAAGCTCATGGTCTGAAAACTAAGGCAATTAAAAATAAAACTTAAAATTTGAAGGCATTTAACCAAAGAATATGAATGAGAGAGAATTTAAGTTTCTACTGCGTAAATAGAATTGAAAGGATATGAGTGGGAAATGAGATTGAACAGCATATACAGAAAATTCAATAAGCTGTTAGGGAAGCCATATAATGAATTTTTATTAAGTAATATTGGAATTCCTACAAAAAGTGCTAAGAACATCAAGAGAAAGTCTGCCACGGCAAATACGTGATGAAGATGAAAGAAATTTCTTTCTGAAAAAAACTTCATTACGAAGGAAAAAATATTATTCCATGTTCTGTGCATTCCACCTGGGCTAATTAAACAATTAATTCAACGTAGCTCAGATGACCTATTCACTCTGAAATCTTGTCAGAAAGGAATACGATTGAAGGAGTACAAAGGAAATCATTCGATTTCGTTGGGAGAGGAAATAGAGGAATCAGATGAAAGGAGGAAGTAAGGGGCGACGACGAAAATGCCATATGAAAAAATCCTTGACACTACCTTCTCTCTCTCTCTCTCTCTCTCTCTCTCTCTCTCTCTCTCTCTCTCTCTCTCTCTCTCTCTCAAGAACTTCAAGTAAACATAATAACACTTTCATTACAAAATAACATATAACATATTAGAAAAACTCTTTATTATGCTTCCAAGAGGCTAGCATATATATATATATATATATATATATATATATATATATATATATATATATATATATATATATATATATATATATATATATATATATATATATATATATATATAATAAAAGAATCCCGGAGGAAGATAACGTAAGAAAATATTCTTTAAAATCTTTCGTTATTTTGCTTATTACAGAGGCTTAAATCTCTCTCTCTCTCTCTCTCTCTCTCTCTCTCTCTCTCTCTCTTCTCTCTCTCTCTCTTATTTTCAATATGCGTGTTTTCCATCCAATTATACAGAGAAGATCGTAGCAACTTATATTTTTCACATAATTCACAAATAAGAAACTAAACGCTTTCCACTCTGCAAATTTGTAACTGCTCCATTCAACTACTAAAACCGAGGCAAATTCAAAGTGAAAAACAGCTTGCCCGTTTTCCGATATAAATGTCACGTTTATGGACGTTATTGGTTTAGTAAAAAGAATAATAGGTAACGAGGCTGTCTTAATTGCATTTGCTGAAGATACCTAGAAAACAGTGCATGAAGACATTTACAATTTTCTGACAAACTGTATGTAAAATTTTCTATATTCAATAGGTTACTAGTAAATTGAATAATTGTAAATGGAACAAGCACTAATACAGTTTACAATGTAGGGCAGTAGCCCAGTTCAGGTTTTTTTTTTTTAGAGATTTTTAAATAAAACCCACAAAATACATAATTTCATGATTTATCCTAATACATAAGCGAAGGCAATTGGAATCATTTCGCCAACTTATTTGCCTGAAATTATTTAGAAATAACATCATTTCAACCAACCAAAATGCAACATTATTTTCTTGACACATCCGGTAAAAGAACTTTAGTCACTAAATAAATAATATTTTTACTTATAATTACCGGCAAAGAACCTTTAAATTCTAGAAGACGTTTTGTAAAGCATTCTACGCTTCATAAAGCATGAGAAAAATGAGGCCCCGTTCCTCTCCAAACCTTCCCTATACCACGAACACTTGAGAAAGTGTCACTTGGTCATTCCTGCAGATCAATCCTTCCGCGCTGTCTCTGAAATTCCGTCCCGCAGCGACCCAGGCCAATCAATATTCGTGATTGCCCGCAGTCGGTACATTAATTCAAGCACCTTTGGAATCTCATCTTTTTGCAGAAGACGGAGCACAGATAAAAGATACCAGTGGAATCTTTTTAATATTTATTTATGCATACATACATACAGACATACATACATGCATGCATGCAAACATATGTGTGTATACACACGCACACACAAATATAAAGTAATATATACAGTATATATATATATATATATATATATATATATATATATATATATATATATATATATATATATATATATATATATATATATATATATATATATATATATATATATATATATATATATATATATATATATATATATATATATATATATATATATATATATATATATATATATATATATATATATATATATATGTATATACACATATACATATATATATACATATATGTATATATATACTGATAATTGTGGTGGCCCAATATATGCAGGTCCTCGGCTCGATTCCTTAGTGAGCTTTAGGTAAAACCTTTAAGATTATAGTACCCGGTTGACACCAGTCAGCATTCATGTACACTCACACAGAAAAGCTGAAAGTGATGGTTTGTAAACCTTTCGTTCATCAAGATCAAACCTTTCTTAGAAAAACATATAATCTAATACACAAATTTACACAGAATATGAAAATACAATATAAATTATATCATATATATTAAATCTATAAAACAAAATCGTTCAGATATTAAAAATATACCATATGTATATAAGTAATATAATTTCTATATATGACTTCGTTCATATATATAAATATATATATGTGGATATCTCTATATATACTATTCATAGAACGGCAATATTTATATTTTCCGTTATATACATATATATATTATATATATCATATATATGATAATTTCTTTAATTTTACACATTCATGTTTGTATTTCACGGTGTTAAATAGTCAACTGGAATTAATGGCAGTAAATGCTGTGACACCTAGGGTATTGCCAAATCTATTTAAATGCCTTAAGGTGATGAAAGAATTTTTGATGAGAAGATGGAACTAGGGCAGGAGACTTGATGGGAAATCTTTGTATTCAGCAAATAGTTTGATTCCTCAGCTCTCTCTGACGTTGAAGCTCAGCAATATTGGCTCTCAGATGATCTCCGGAGCTCTTATGTATATTCGTGAGTACGTGCGTTACTTTGATCTAAAACATAATCTGCCAAAAAGTGAGTTTGAATCTTCTAAAAGATAAAAACTGAAGTTGTCCAGCCATCTACCTTTGGAGTGGGTCCAGGCTTTGAAAATCGGCAGATAAGGTAGAGTTTCAAATCTCTGTTTTTATGGGAGAAAATTGAACTTGTGATTTTTACCATGACTTTCTAATCATTATGAAACATTTGAACTGGTGTACAGATTTAGTATGAATATTCATAAAAAAAAATATTATTATTTTGTCATGTTACGTTTGCCATATCTTGGCTATGCATTTTACACTTTCCATTATTGTGTTTTGTATTTCACATATTTTTGGGAGTTTTCTATCATGTTTAATTCTTTCGACAGATGTCTGTGGACTTGTTCGAATAACATGTGGAATTGTGGTAGACTGTTTTTTTTGGACATGACTTTTAGTTATCGATTTGTGAGGATGTGTGATTTTGGGGATTCCATTCATTAGCCATGTCATACTTCATTTAATCAGAAGTGCTTGTTTAGAGTTTAGTTATCTACGTCGATAATTCATTTATTATGCATTTTAACTTTGCTTTGTTTTATTCATTTCTTGTTGGGTTATTTGAATAATAAACCTATTTTTGTAAGTAAACGATTGTGTTTCTTTAAATAGTCCGTTTAATTGCTTTGAGAAAAAACAAACACAATAAGTGAGGTTAAAGTTGGATGAGCATTTGGTAAACATATGAGATTTAAAAAACTGTATCCTCAGTCGAGTGTACAGAGAGCTAGAGAAAGTGATGAGAGAGAGAGAACCTGGGTAGAGAGAGAGAGGATAAGCAACCTCATCTTAGAAAAATGTGAGTTTATCATGGGTCGAATCTTTTCATCTTTTCCTGAAGTAAGATATAATATATATATATATATATATATATATTATATAAAAATATATTGATTCTGTATATATATATATATATATATATATATATATATATATATATATATATATATATATATATATATATATAATATATACATTCAGAAATTTTCCCTAACATGGATAAACCTTCTGTGCAAAAAATTCCATAACATCAGTATCGCCTCTGACACCTACTGCACACAGAAACTGCTGAGCGAGCAGCGCCATTCACCTTCATCTTGCAGGCACTTTGTAACACCCCTTTAGTTCTGTTCTAGCCCTGTTAACATGTTTAATTTATAATCAAAATCTTTTCACCAATCTACTGTATAACTAGAAAATTCGCATGTAAACAAGATATATTCAATAAGGCTACACAATGTTTCTTTCAATCAATAAGGCGACACTATATTAGGGTCTGTGACACTTCACAGCACCCAAGACCTACTTAAGCACGAAAGCTTGGGTGTTCACAACGACATATATATTATTCCAAAATGGAGGCCATGCCAACAAAATAACACAAAGACATCTGAGTTGAGGTGTTTAATCTTGTTGCCAAATGTACTTGCCCACAGATTCAAATGGACTTAAAGTACGAGTGCGCTTTGTCATCAATAGACATTTTCCAATATGTACCACTACACCTTTTTTCGCTTCCACTCAAGTTCTTCCAGGTCGTAAAGAAGAATATTTGAGATACGAAGCGGACAGGAGGAAGAGAAGAGGGATTTCATTACGGGATGTTGCCACTTGAGGTAGTGGGACTGAAAAACTGCATTTGGTATTAACGGTATGACGTTATGGTATTATGTCTTTTTGGAATAGACTGGCGATGAATCAACAAAGGAAGTAGAAGAGTTTATTTGTTGTGTTATGTTAATTACTATTACGCTTTATTCTATTAAGGAGGAGCAGAGGTTATGATGCAAATGACAGAGCTACTGTACCTCTTGAATGATAGTGGTCGTATGCATTTGGAAAAACAGAAGGAAACAAATTTGAAAAATGACATTTTTCAAAAGCGACAGACTTGAATCATAAAATATATAATTACTTTCGTGTTTGTTATTACTTTTATAGGTAAAACAAACACATAGAGGGGAATTTAAAAGTACACATACACAAAAAAAGAACATGGAATGAAACAAACCAACGTTATACAGTTAATGGTTTTGTATTCATTATAATAAACACATTTCCAAGCGCATAAGTAACGAACAGTACATTACCATCCACAGGGCAGTAGCAAACAAACCACTGCCAGGAAAAACAAAACCGATCTGGGCCCCAACCAAAGCTCAAACTCAAAGAACAAAAGCGAAACTCCACCGCACAGGAGGAGGCAAATTCTATTATCTGCCTGAACATTTCACCTAAACCAAACACTCAACAAAAACGCCCAGAATTCGGCTGAAGACCAACCAAATATGGACCAGAGTAAACAAACTTTTGCCGAAAAATAGAATAGGCTTTGAATATTCCCCGAACAGACTTACTGCGAACTCAAGCACATTTTTGTTTTAATAGACAACGAAAATATTGAACTTTCAAAACGTTATAGAGATTCACTGATACAACGACCAAAATGACAAATACGAATATTGTGAGTTAGTAGAATAAATTTATTACCGATATGCACTAAAATGTGTTCTATCTCTTTTATTAAGAAATAATGGCGGTCAGTAACAGGTTGATTACGTGAATTGTAAATAATTTCTATTTCCTAAGTGATATGATATTTCATAAACAGTACTCGAAATTTACTGAATGATACGAATGATGATTAACGTTATAGTCTTTGAAACATAATATAACAATATCTCTGCTTTATCATTACATTAAGCCTAGCCCGACACACGCAAAAAATTTTAAATATAATAAAATACAACCAGGTACCACTTGATCTCAGTAACTTTTCATGACTCTAGCAGATATTTTCCTGCATATATGCACAATGCGTATCTTAAACGATCGCTCGACATTAACAATCAACAATGAAGTCACAAGGAGATTAACTAAACACAAACACAGGACAGCTCTCTCTAAATGCAAGGCAGAGGCAAACGGACGATCATCCTGTGCGTCTTGCAATTTGGGGACACCGTCACTATATAACAAATGTGAGGATATAATTATATATTCGTCTTACCTCAACTTTCTACAGAAATGAAGTGGAAAACTCACAATGCAATGAAAGAAAAATATATGTAATTAGCTATAACTATAATTTCAATATGGAAGTTTGCAAGAATTTCAGCTATTCTAGTAGTGAAGTCTGCAAGATTTTTAACCATTACGATAAGGAATTTGAAAGATTTTCAGCCATTTTAATACTGAAGTCTGCAAGATTTTCAACAATTGCAATGATGAAGGTCGCGAGATTTATAGCCATTTACACAATGTAGTTTTATAGAACTTTCAACATTTTAGTAGAAAAAAAAAAATCTACTTCTTCATACAAATCAATTACTCTATACGAAGTAAAAAATGCGCCGAAGCTTCTTCGGTGCAATCGAGTTTTCTGTACAGCCGCTACAGCGATTAATCAAGGCCAACGAAAATAGATCTAGCTTTCAGTGATTTCGATATAGTACTGTATGAGCGGCGGCCCATGAAACTTTAATCAAGGGACGGTGGTGGCCTATCCTATATAGTTGCCGGAAGCACGATTAAGGCTAACTTTAATCTTAAATAAAAGAAAAACTACTGAGGTTAGAGGGCTGCAATTTTGTATATTTGATGATTGGAGGGTGGATGGTCAACATACCGATTTGCAGTCCTCTAGCCTCTGCAGTTTTTAAGATCTGTTGGCGGACAGAAAAAAGTGCGGACGGACAGACAAAGCCAGCACAATAGTTTTCTTCTACAGAAAAATAAAAAAAGGGCTTCCATCTGATTAGTGCAGTAGATATGTGTAAAAAACGTTCCTTTGTGTATGGAAGCATGAAATTTTGCACAGACACTCTCAGACTATTATTTATCATACTGGATATAGACCCATCTTCAAAACGCTACATAGCGAAATGGCAGCCATCTTGTTCCGCCATTACCTAAAATAAAAATTTTGCTTGTATCTTTGAAACTAATGATAGGAATTTTATTTTTATTTAAAATATACATATGTTTAGATGGTCAAACTTTCCAATTCCATCAATTAAAATAAAATAAAATATATTATATTATTTTATTTTTCAGATGCATGTATGGTGGTGGAAAACAGAATGTTGTGGCGGCTGTGTTTTGCATGTTTATAGTTGTAGTTCCGTGCTTGTATTAACGAGAAATTGAAAATGGCCAGTAAATTTCAATTAATAGATCCACAGCATGATTGCAGAAAAACTTCACCTAAACTCGAAAAGACAGGTTGGACCAAATGTGCTTTGTGTCAGAGTGACAGCTCAGAGATTCTTGTGTGTCCTGCTGACAGCAAACGAAAAATATAAAGGGGCATCGTACAAAACTTTTTTAGAAAACATTTTAAAATTCCATGAAATTGGGAGGTTGCCCTTAGCACTAGACATTCAAAGACTTGACGAAGAACCAGGCATTGCAGAAACTCTTCTAATTAATGAAGCAAAGTGGCACAAAACCTGCCTCCTAAAATTCAGTTCCATGAGGCTTGAAAGAGTATCAAAAAGAACAATGGAGGATGCAGATACACCAGTAAGATCAATGAACTGTGATGAAAATACCCCCTCAGACACATTACATATATACCATGCCTCGACTTTTGAGCTGGACAGCAGGGTCAGAAAGTGTGCACTCAATTTGCAAGATGAAAGAATAATAGCAAAACTCACTCAGGGTGATATGACTGCAATTGGGGCCAAATACCATTTGCACTGCTTGATAGTTTTTACAACAGAGCAAAAGCATTGGATGCCATAGATTCTAACGGTGATGATGACAGAAGTGTTTAATCAGTAAGACTTTTGCAGAGCTGGTTTCCTACATTGAAGAGATTTCAAACAGAAGCAGAAATAGTTCCAGTATTTAAAAAGCTTGCTCAATTAAAACAACGTACACAACACGACTGCAATAATTATGGATTCAGAGCCCAGTGAAAGTAAACAACGCTAGATGGAGCTGCAATAGTGAACATGTTGAAACCTGGTGCTCCAAAACATATGATGATTATGCTCACAATATCTTTGCTCCATACATCAAAAAACAGCTGCAAACTACAACTCGAATTATATATAGAAGTGACTTGGGATCAATACTTTCACAGAGCTTGAAACTTTTATGCAAGACAAAATCGTGGTTGTGGTTCTCGTATCAAAGTTAATGGTTCAACAAAGGTGCCTTCAAACTGGCAGCAGTTTTTGCGTTCAAGTGAAACATGACTAACCTCTTCAAATTTCTGGCATTCAAACAGTGAGTTATGAGACAGAAAAATACAATATTGTGACCACTATTGAGAAGCAAGTGTTATCAACCAATGTTGACGACCTGTCACACCTTTTATTAAGAAATGTAATCATGAGGAGTCAGCCGACACTCGGCTGCTGCTAAATAATGTAAAGGAAGTGGAGTTGTAACTAAAGGCTTCAAAAACAGTCTTGATCAGAACTGTGGATACAGATGTTGTAATTTTGGCAACATAGTCATTCATCAGGTAAACCTCACAGATCTGTGGATTGCTTTTAAGGCTGGTCAGCACCTGAAAAAATATTCCAGCACATGAAAT
Source organism: Macrobrachium rosenbergii (assembly GCF_040412425.1). Lineage (NCBI taxonomy): Eukaryota > Metazoa > Arthropoda > Malacostraca > Decapoda > Palaemonidae > Macrobrachium > Macrobrachium rosenbergii. The sequence goes on from NW_027100727.1 coordinate 177,419, forward strand.
TGCAGCCAAACTGGGTTCTGAAAAAGCAAACTCTGCCCATGTTTCATGCATTGACAGGCTGTGACACAGTTTCCTCCTTTGCAAATCGTGGCAAGAAGTCAGCCTGGGAAACATGGCAAGCATACCAAGACCTATCACCAATTTTGAGGAATCTAGCCATTAACCCACAGTTTCTTTCAGAAGAGAGCATATCAGCTATTGAACGCTTTATGATCCTGTTGTATGACAGAACCAGCATGCTTTTAGATGTGAACGATGCTCGTTATGAATTGTTTGTGAAAGAAAATATAGAGATATGGACAACATAATTTCTCCCACAAGGATGCTTTGATCTTGCATATTCGTCGAGCTGATGTACCAGGGGGTCATATCTGGAGCAAGGCTCTTTAGGCACCGCCATTGTATCCATCACCAGAGGAGTGGGGATGGACAATTTCTGATGAATGGAAACCTGTGTGGACCACTCTACCACCAGCAAGCAAAGCAGTTCAAGAACTTTTGAAATGTGGGTGCATCAAAGGATGCAGCAGAGGAAACTGAAAATGCAAGAAAGCTGCTTTACCATGTACTGGATTATGCAAGTGTGATGGTGACAACGAATACTAGTGTCTCGCTAGTGGTTTCACTTGTTTCAGCAGCATCATGATCGATTAGATATAACTTAATTTCTTCTCATGCAGATATACGAGTGTTTGTCATTTTTTTTTTTTTTTGGAAATAAATTGTAATTAATATAGATTATTGCTTCTTGGATCATTTAAAGTTCAGTGTTGTGTCAGTCATGTATACTATTTATAGGATGTCTGCGAGATTCTTTGATTAACACTGTGTTTGAATTTGTTTGACCAGCAAAGCCAGTACATAGTATTAATCTAAGAGAGGTCAAAAAAGAGACATTTTGGTAGCTCATATTGGTACAAATGATGATCAATATTGTTTTATATTTATAAATCACCAATGTACTTTTTTGCAGATATATTAAAACTTTTGATACCGATTTTTCGATGCATAATTTGCTAAAATATGATATGATCGCATTTTAAAGAAACTCAGTGAATTTAGACTATTTTTATATCATCCCATCTATAGCCAGACCCTTCAAATAGGGTACAGAGACAGTTATGAATCCTTTATCTTCCTTAGTTCCCCAGATATAGAAAAAATTTAAATTTTCATTAACGGCCGAACAAATATGGCTGCCACAGGGTTACAGGCAATTTTGAGAATGGGTCTATATCTGAGGTGTTACTATTTATATTTATCTATCTTTATGCAAAAATTTCATTCTTCTATACCAAAAGGAACAATTCTTCTGATATTCTCCACATATCTACTGCACTAGATCACGTCACGAGATTTATATCAATACGTTGATTTTTGTTTATTCAATCTGGTCTCTGCTCAACTACTGTACAATAGCCTGCCTCTTCTTCAGGTTGCTCTTCTCTTCTCTTCTCTTCTCTTCTCTTCTCTTCTCTTATCTTCTCTTCCATCTGCTCTGCATTACCAACGAACCTGTTCCCATGACCACTTCCTCACTCCTAAAGACACTTATTGATGTTCCTCTTTGAAAATCACGTGTGTCCAAAACACAAGGCCCTTTCCAGAGAGCTTTCAACGCAGACTCTCTACTTTCTTCATCTCTCATAAAACTTCTTTACACATAAAGTTAACTGTTCTTCTTTTTTCTGTAGCCTCACTTATACACACACATATATATATATAATATATATAACAATATATATATATATATATATATATATATATATATATATATATATATATATATATATATATATTATATATATATATATATATATATATATATAAAATATATCTTCTTCTTCAATTAACGTGCTTTATATACCCATTTTTGAAACCCCGGTAACGAATGTTACATGTATTACAAGAAACCCCACTCCCTTTCTCCAGGACATATATAAACACATGAGGAGAACTGGGCGGGACATATAAACACTATTCGAGAATATATGTTTATATCTGTTATGTTTTTTTATAAGATGTTGGGTGGCTTTGTTTATGTGTATTAGTCTGTAACATCCATATTGCTTTCAGAAACTGGATATATGATATATTACTGGATATTTATATATATATATATATATATATATATATATATATATATATATATATATATATATATATATATATATATATATATATATATATATATATATATATATATATATATATATATATAATATGTTTTCCTCATTACCATGGAACCCATGATCTGCAACTTAGGATTTCAATGCGTGAAGTCAGAGCCGTACGTTAATCAATTCGTTATGAAATACTTTCAAAACGAATCAGTTTCCTCCTAGCAGAAAATAAATATGTGAAGCATGATACTCATGCAAGCTAACCCGCCTAAGCTCGTAATGAAAAGTATTTAAGTAAAATTCTACTTCCTGTTGAACCCTCTTTAAATATTTCCACAAAACTGTTTGCAAAAGTTTCCGTCAGACAAAAGTACAAAAGATAAAAAAACCTGACTCAAGAAACCTAATCATGAACCCAAACAAAGAAACTTGTTGACTCAAACTCAGACAACAAACCGCGAGTCAAACCCGAAACAGAACCAGAGGCTCAAGATTCTACTGTACTTCCAGTAGTATCAGAACACCTCCCCCCCCCCCCACACGACCAACTGTCGGAGAGGTATCGAACTCCCCCGAAACTTTGCCATGAAAGGGAAGGGAAGGGAAGGAGGGAGGGAAGGGAGGGGGAGGAAGGGAGGGGAGGAGGAGGGGAGGGAGTCACCTGAGAGGAGGAGGACACCTGAAGAAAAAGACCGGCATAAAAAACATAGTTTTGAAAGAAAGAACGTGGAGGAAAAAGACGCAAAGAAGAGGACAGAAAACGTCATACCAGGGACCTTTCCATTTCCCAAAATGAAACGTCCTAAAGAAAGACTGCAATAAAACGTGAGATACAGAAATACTCTACCGAAGACGGAATTACCATGAATAGTGGAGAGAGTGCAGCATATATGAATGGATTTTACTCACATCAAGCCATCAAATGAGAGGCCAAATTCTCTGTTGCGTCGAATACATTTTCAGGGTAAACAAATTCATATTCTACAATGAAAACCTAAAATTTAACTAAACTAAACTGGGTATTCTGACTTCTTCTTCCCATACACTAAACAAACGACCTCGCAAACAAAATGGCGGTTGCCATGTGATAAAAGGTGAAGAAAATTTAACAGTCCTTCCCAGTGCCCTAAAACTAGCTAAAAAACCTGAACCATCAAAATCTGCAAAATTATATTATCCCTATTAATTAAGGGACATTAGGGTGTGCCATCGTACCACTTTCACGAGCAGATAACATTCACAGCTGACTGTGACGCACAAATCAAGACCCTCCTCCAAGACCTCCACATCATTTCTCTTTCTCTTTCTCCTACTCTGCCTTTTCTGGTGTCAGGTATGCAACAACACTACTAATTATCTCTATCTCTCTCTCTCTCTCTCTCTCTCTCTCTCTCTCTCTCTATATATATATCTATATATATATATATATATATATATATATATATATATATATATATATATATATATATATATATATATATATATATATATATATATATATATATATATATATATATATATATATATATATATATATATATATATATATATATATATATATATATATATATGACATATATATATATATATATATATATATATATATATATATATATATATATATATATATATATATTATATATATATATATATATATATATATATATATAATATATATATATATATAAATGTTAAAAATATATACTCATGATCTATAAAATATAGATAAAATCAATAGAGTTAATTAAAAACACTGAATGCTTCAATGCCTTTCAAAACAAATCAGTTTAAAGAAAATAAATATAAAAATGAACAAAGCTAACCCGCCTAAAATGATAGAATGGAAAAGTATTTAAGTAAACATATGTACCTGTTGAACCCTCAATTAAATAAGTTAACAAAACTGTTTGCAAAAGTACTGAATTTAAGAGGCTGTTTAAACACTAAAAGATAGAAAAAAACCTGGCTCAAGACCCGTTTCAACTCAAATCATGTCAAAATCTAAAGGTGCTGAACAGACCTACCAGCTAAAAATTCAGACAACAAACCGCGAGTCAACCCAAGCAAACCAGATATTCAGATTCTACTTGTAAGATTGGTATCAGACCTTTTTACCCCCGAAAAAAATTATACAACCAACTGTCGGAGGGGTATCGAACTCCCGAAAATTTGCCATGAAAGAAGGGAAGGGGGGAGGGAAGGGAGGGAAGGGGAGGGGAGGAGGGGAGGGAGGACATTTTTCTAGGGAGGGAGGGGAGAGGGAATGTCACCTGAAGGCGAGACCAGGATAAATAGTTTTGGAGAAAGAACGAGCAGGAAAAATGCAGGAGGAGGTGGAGCAAAAACATAAACGAGAGAAAGGGAGACAGCAATGTCCAGAGGAGATAGCCTACAACTAATAGAGCAGAAGACGCGTGAAAGAAGAGGGACAGAAAACGTCATACCAGGAACTTTCATTTTCCAAAACGAAACGTCCTAAAGAAAGACTGCAATAAAAGGTGAGAAACAGAAATCCTCTACCGAAGAGGGAATTAACACGAATAGCGGCGAGTGTGCAGCATGGATGGATTTTACTCACACCAAGCCATCAAATGAGAGGCCAAATTCTCTGTTGCGTCGAATATATTTTCAGGGTAAACAAATTCATATTCTACGATGAAAACCTAAAATTTAAGTAAACTGGGTATTCTGACTTCATTTTCCCATACACTAAACAAAGAAACAAACGACCTCGCAAACGAAATGGCGGTTGCCATGTGATAAAAGGTGAAGAAAATTTAACAGTCCTTCCCAGTGCTCTACAACTAGCTCAAAAACCTGGACCGTCAAAATCTGCAAAATTATATTATCCCTATTGATTAAGGGACATTAGGGTGTGCCATCGTACCACTTTCACGAGCAGATAACATTCACAGCTGACTGTGACGCACAAATCAAGACCCTCCTCCAAGACCTCCACATCATTTCTCTTTCTCCTACTGTACCCCTGGTGTCAGGTATGCAACAACACTACTAAAATCTCTCTCTTGTCTTTTTCTAATCTCTAACTCTCTAATGGATCTCTCTCTCTCTTATATATATATATATATATATATATATATATATATATATATATATATATATATATATATATATATATATATATATATATATATATATATATATATATATATATATATATATATATATAAATATATATACAAATATAAATATATATATATATATATATATATATATATATATATATATATATATATATATATATATATATATATATATATATATATATATATATATATATATATATATATATATATATATTATATTACTACCATATTAAAACAACCTCTGAAAAGGGCAGCAGACTAATTAACAAGTTAATAAGACATCCAAGGTTTCTGTAACCAGAAAATGGGGAAGTTACATCAAAATAGCAAATGAGAGTAAGGAAGCAACCTATATTCACTATCAATCTTTACTTCTGAAAGTCTGCCCTGAAAACAACTTGCCGGGAAACAAAATGAAAGGAAATTTTCAATAGAAAATGGGTCACAGTTTCGCTCCTGTTCACGTGTGAAAGTTTGGACGCTTCATACATCCTGCTCTCTCTCTCTCTCTCTCTCTCTCTCTCTCTCTCTCTCTCTCTCTCTCTCTCTCTCTCTCTCAGATAAACCCGAAAATAAATTCTATTGATGGAAAAAGCATGTCGCAGTTACTTCTTGCTGGAAAAGCCTAAAACATCTTTATTTTCCATTTCAGTATATCAGATATTTCTTTGCAGAATTTCAAAGACGTCACTGTCAAATATCACGGAAGAGTAACCTTCTCCGTCCCTTTCTCTTTCCTTATCGGTAATTAACTTTAATGCAATGACCCAAAACACTGACAACTTCCAAAATAAAATTTTAAATGAGATCAATGTGTGTGTGTGTGTACAGTACATATATACAGTGATATATATATATATATATATATATATATATATATATATATATATATATATATATATATATATATATATATATATATATATATATATATATATATATATATATATATATATATACAAATGTTTCCGACTCCTGAAGTATGAGGTGTGTGTAGTGTAGGATAAAAGGGAAATGGTTAGGAAGCACACCTGTTAACAAGAAGAGGGAAAATAGATATCCTTTTCCAAACTGTCGTGATAAGTTATTCATCCTCATAAAGAACTTGTGAGCACATCTGCATGCAACCATGTTTAATAGCATTTCATTATTAAAAATGAAGCCAAAACTATGTGTCTGCTTACAATTGCAGGAAAACGATGCACACTAGTAATTTTTCTGTCTCCCTTGTCCTTGCTTTATTTATTTCAACCGGAGAAAAAATGGAATAATCGTAAATGATTGCAGCAAAATGATAAAAACTAAAAGAAAGAGAATTATATATCCCGAGGTCACATAAACATTTCCATTTGTCAAGAGAGATATTTTCGTGATTAGAAGCGAACAGGAGAAAACAAAATTCGTCGTGACTAACTAATGCAAAGATGACGAGGAAAAGAACAGCAACTTGACAAACTGTCAACAACAATTGCAGAATATCTCAAATGGGGAACCAACGAAGCTGGATAAGGGAATGCTTGAAACAGGTTCATGAAAACTAACTACAATATTTGCATGTTGCAGAAAAGCGAGGCAATTGATGATGCATTAATGACTCTTCGATATTTGAGCGATGCAGCTCTATGGAACTACAATGAATATATAATATAAAGTTTCCTTCGTGGGTTGTAGCATTGAAAAAGGGGTAAAAAACTAAATATCACCTATGAATGAAAGAGAGAGAGAGAGAGAGAGAGAGAGAGAGAGAGAGAGAGAGAGAGAGAGAGAGAGAGAGAGAGAGAGAGAATTAAAGCAGCTTTCAGAGCATTACAGTACACACAGGCATAGAGGAAAGGTAAATCAGTATACGACAGAAAATAAATAATTTTAAATCAGGTGTTAGGACTCGACCCTCCTGTACTCCTTAAAAAGAAACATCATGGTTATAAGTTCACAAGATTAATTCTCACTTAGATTACACATTAATACTCTTTATAGTAATGCACTATATTGCTATGCCGTCTACGCCTTTACATCCCTGCGTATTTTGGATGAAACACAGACGTGAATGAAATAAAATAATTTTTATATCACATTCAAAAGCCGTAGTACATTTTGCAGCTTTTAAAACAGTATACACGGAAGATGCAGATTAATAATATAAAAGAAAACGCCAAACCAAAATGTTATTTCATGCAAAAAAAAAAAAAAAAAAAAAAAAAAATTAAAAATTCTTTTTCAGTTTTGTTTTCTCTCTTTTACTGAAACTCAGTAATAGAACCCAGCTGCAAAAAAGTACTATATGAAAAAGTGTTCATATAAGGTAAAAATTAATTACAGGAAAACAGAAAAATTTTAGAAAAAACTGTTCACTTTTTCCTTATTAAGTTGTGAAATCTACTGAATATCAACGTGGAAAAACTGTAAACAGAAAATAGGAAGTTCCTAAAAACTCAAAATAATATTTAAAATAAATTCTCTCTCTCTCTCTCTCTCTCTCTCTCTCTCTCTCTCTCTCTCTCTCTCTCTCTCTCTCTCTCTCTCTCTCTCTTAATTTGCAATACATCTAAAATATAAATACAAATAACCTTCGCAATCCGCTGGCACACAAACAAAAATACAATGAAATAAATTTCTTTCAAAATGCTCCAATGTCTTAAATGGAACCCCCCCCCCCCCCACCGTCATACTGTAATCTTGACTATATAATGTAATCTGTACTGTATCAAAACAGTCTAATTAAAAGTTTAATAAAAAAAAAAACTCAATAAAAAAACCAATCTTTCACTCTGATTAAAATTGCTCATAATATATCATCCAGCTCAAAATGGTCCTCTGCTTGTCTATATCAACTTCATAACCGTCATTCGAGTGCACAAAACCAGACATTTCATTAGAATGAATCAAAGGAAATCCATCAATCGCTGTCTATAAATTCCCCTCAGCTGAGGGTGGCACCAATGACAATGTTTTCCTAATGCCGTTACTAGATAACCCCGCCAGGTAAAGAAGCGGTCGCATACAAATATTAAAAACTAAAAACAAAAAACTCTCCTTGTATATAGACACCATCAGTGCATTCTTGTTAACCCTCCACAAAGCGTCTCGCTCGCTGCTCTCTTCAGGGGTGGTGTGTGTATGTATTAGTGAGCCGGGGTTTGGCTGTTCCAGAGGTTACTCTCCACTCGAGGAGGAGGAGGAGGAGGAGGAGGGAGGAGGCTGCGGTTCACAAAGTATTACTCGGAAAGGCGAGCGAGGCCTCCAACAACGGCCTCGTAAAAAAAAAAGGCGGGGGTGGGGGGGTCGCTTTGTTGCAAAAGAAGTTTAATTTTTATGGCCACTGGGTATTTTGAGCCAGATTCTTATTCTCTTCATTTTCCTTTGATTTCTGGGTTACTCGCTCAGTGTTATTGTCTATGCAACGTTTTTCCAGGAAGTATAATTATACTTGTCCAGATGACGATGTAAACCTTTAAAGGCGATCAGAGCTTTTACAGTCTGGGTACAAGTGAAGAGAACTTAACAGAGCCTCTGCTCTTGCATTGAGAAGTGAGCCTACGTGAATACAATAAGTTTAAAACGCATGAGAGAGAGAGAGAGAGAGAGAGAGAGAGAGAGAGAGAGAGAGAGAGAGAGAGAGAGAGAGAGAGAGAGAGATCAGGTATATATTAGGGAATTCTTTCACCCTTAAATGCCTTTTCCTTACAGGAATTTAGTGATGATATTTCAGCTAAGATCCAGAGGCTTCGAGGAAAACGTTCAAAGTGAAATTAAATACGATAATAATATTCCTATCCGTATCAGCAAAGAAGCACATACACAGATATGCTCTGTACTTATTATATACTAATATACATGCTAGCGGGCTCACATACACATACATACACACATACAGAAACACACATATATATACATATTTATATATATATTATGTATATATATATATATATATATATATATATATATATATATATATATATATATATATATATATATATATATATATATATATATATATATAATACAAATATACAAACATAAATTTATATACATAGTGGGTATGCCTGTGTGTATAAAATGTGTATACAGTTTCACTAGTTTCCAGTACTAGTTCTCTCTCTCTCTCTCTCTCTCTCTCTCTCTCTCTCTCTCTCTCTCTCTCTCTCTCTCTCTCTCTCTCTCTCTCTCTCTCTCCGTAAGACACCATAAAGGAATTAGATGTTCCGACGGTGGGAGAGACAGACCATATGCCAGAACTCACTCTCCCGAGACTCGACAGAAATGGAATAAATGAATCTGCAAAGGGAGAGAGAGCGAAAATCCTTGGGAGTCGTCCAGGGATATTCTATCTATAGAATAAATGTGTTCCAATGTGTTCTCTTTCATGAGGACCATGGAGGCCTCTACGAGGGTGGGGGAGGGTGAGAGGGTGGTGGTCCTCCGGTTGAAAAATTATACAGTGGATGAAGCAGCTTATTCCTATAAATAAAAATAGGTAAGTGTGGGGAAAACAGGGAGGAAAAGCCGGTAGTTTTTATTACTTAGATATAAAATGCATATATATAAGAAGAAGAAGAAGAAGAAGAGAGGTCAGTGTACAAAACAGAATAATCTCGCTATTGTTTACTATTCATTACTGTCGTAAATTTAATGTCTTCACCATGATTTGTACTGAATGTTTTTACTCTCAATTGCCAGGTGTGAGGACGTTTCTTTCACAAACCATATCTAATAAAATCATGGTAAAAAATTTCGAAAAATATTCACAAACTACGATGGTTATGAAGGAAAGCATAGAATACCTTTGTACTTGTGAATAAGAGCGAATTTACTTGCTTAAAAAAAGGTAATAAATTATGGAATAGACATTATTTCCTTTGAAAATACATTGCAAATCGCACGGTATGAAAAATTATTTTCAATGATAGATTTTTACGTATATCGACAATATTTGCACCTTACACCATTACCTACCTACTACCTGAGAAAGAGTAATTAGCCGGACACCGTCCCCCACCCCTTTGGAAATAAAGGTCAGAGTTATGGACATCAGGGACTGATTGATTTTTGACTGCTAAAAACTGGCGTCACAACACGGACAACAGGGACAAAGACAAAATCCCAATAAGTGAAAAATTATTCAAAACAGATGAACACTAACAAAGTGAGAGAGAGAGAGAATATTACGCAAGCCTCCTCATTCTCAACAAGACCAAGGACCATGCCACACTGTTGACACTGAAACGAGTCGCTTCCAAAACTACTGTATACTGAATATTATTAAGAATCTGTGTTCACAGGCGCTGATCTTAAAAAAAAAAAAAAAAAAAAAAAATTGCCGGGTTTAAAACTATAAGGTCACTGGTGTGTTGTTGTTGTTGATAGTCTGTTAATCTGAAGTGAAACTTAAAGTTAGTACCTTCAAGTTAAGGATAAAATTACCCTTTTCTCGTGTAATAAGTCCTCGTAGAATGTTGGAAATGCATTTGAAATCCTTAAGTTTTACGAGGAATTTAACTAGTAAAGTGTTTAAAGTGACTTTCGAACATTATGCCAAGATTCACCACGCAAAAAAAGGGTCTTGATTTATCTTCATCTTAAAGGAATGTAAATGTTCTGCGTAGTCTTCATTTTCAAGTTCCTGAACTTTTAGAGAGTGAGTTGAAGGTCTCGATTCAAGCCCAAAATTACAGAATTTTCTGCAATTGTGTCGAGATTTGAAAGCGTTTCTAAATAAATTGTGAGGTGAGAGATATCACTCAAATCACCTGACCTACTATTAATCATACTTTGGGTGTTGTTAAAATTGTATTTCATCTCTATTGTTTGCATCAAATCTGTTACGAGATTCAACATTAATAAGTCAACACTCAGCACATAAGATTGATGCAAATAGAGTATCATCATCTGCAAATGAAACAAGATTGTTTTTGAGGCCAAATCCCATATTGTGCACTTCTGTTTCAACAGCATTGGGCCAACAACACCTACCCAAAGGGACACTAGAGATGACACTGGTGTAATACGATCAGCAATTACTCTCCTTTATAATAAAAAAAATTCAGGATTCTCACTCAATACCCATCCAAGTTTGCAAAACACTAGGAAATGCTCCCCAAATAACCATCCATCTAAAAATGAATACAAGGTCCTCATGTTTAACACATTCAAAAGCATCACTGAAGAGAAGACCAATCATAAACTTCATAACCAGAATCTACAAATTTTTGCACAAAACTGAAAACTAATGAAATGCATCGAGAGTAGCAAGGCCCTTGCATATGCAAAACTGCAAACTTACGTAACGAACGCATGTTAACATTATGTCAGAGCTGTTGAATTAATATAGAAAACAGAATACTTATTAAGTTAATCAGAATACCCCAAGGGTATTCTCATTAACTCGCCTAGACACGAAAGACCCTGGAAAAGGTCCCCAATTCGAAAACTTCCTAAATAAAACTGATAATTAAATGATAATTGTATGCAAATGAATAAAAGAAGACCTACTTTTAAGTGTAATAGATATGAGATTAATTACAATTTTATCAGCAAGAGTGGCAATGTAATTACGGCTAATTCTTTCGCAATTCACACTGAAGAAAAGTAGAATGAAGAAACTTACAAGAAACTGTCCGGAGTATTACTCAAAAGTCTTCAGAAACCCTTTCAGTCCCTTTGATCTTTTCCAATGATGTTTATTTAAACGTTTCATCCAGCGCGCATCAATTAACGTAGGAAAAGAAAACCAAGTTACTTAAAAAAAAAGGTAAAAAAGAATAAGAAAGGAACAAAAGAAATATCTTAAGGTACGTTTGCTTTCAGGAGGAGGAACGACGAGTGACATAGATCTGAATTCGACATAAAAGTTCGATCTCACATTTTTACTTTATAAATCATAATATTTAAAGTAACACTGCAACAGTTCAAATTGAAATGTATCGGTATTTTCATCTAGACTGGAGACTCGTGGTTATTCTTTTAAAGTGTCCAAGTAATCTGTTCTGGGGTGAGACAACAGTACAGATGAACGTGAAAAATTCTTCGTTGCTAATGAGACGTTTCTCGTCTGCCTCAGCTGTCCTCAGGCTCGTCAGTTAAGAGCCTGACTGCTTGGCAGGAGAAACTCCTTCACAAAGCACATCAATAATTCATAGATGCCCTATTTCTAACATCTGTGTGTCATTTTTCTGGAAACAGGTGAGCTGATTAAACTTCGGGAATCATTGAAAACAAATGGAAAAGTAAATAGAAGCCTTGTGGTCAAAAAGTTCATAAAACTAAACAAAGAAATAGACAGAGGAAGGAAAGTCAGCCTAGCACTAGGCAAGTGTGTTCAAGATATAAAACGGACTAAGTTACAATTCCAGACAGACCTTGCACTGGCTGAAGGAAAACAAAAATGATCATATAAAGCAACAGTGACATATCTAAGCAAATTCTTGTGAAACAGCAGTTGTTCTGATCATATGAATGAAAGAAGAAGAGACAAGGCTGTACAGTAGGTGTTAAATATCGCCTGACCACAACACGATACGAAATAACAGCCAAATTATTTTCAGAAGTCTGTGAGAGAAAAGTACATCCTCCAATCCACCACTAGCCCGCAAAGTGAAAGGTCATTAGAAACGTTATTTCAACTTGAAGCAAAACAGCTTTAAAATCCAATTTCCATACCCACTCATTTTTTTAGCATTGATAAAAAAATGTGCTTTGACGCCGTTAAATGATATACCAGAGACTAAGTTGCAATAATGGTTCGTATTGGATTTGGGCCTCAGTGGGGAAAAATGATCTACAATAAAAATTTACATGAGAAACCAAACTGTTAACAACTTCTGATATTAGTAAAATCTCCCAAAGTTTAAACAGTCGATAATAAGTATTGCTAACTATATCAATATTATAGATTAAATATAATAGCTGTCTTAGACCGCAGAACACTACAGTATCTGTTTCCATTTGTTAAGACACACAAATTAAGGACAATATGAACCACGCAGTCATCAATCACATCATTACGAGACAAATATTCTCTCTCTCTCTCTCTCTCTCTCTCTCTCTCTCTCTCTCTCTCTCTCTCTCTCTTATCCATACGTGAAATAGGCACCTCCGCATCCAATATTCTTTCTCTGCTTCCTAATCCAACTTCTGTTTTGATTTTCCAGGGGAAGCCGAGAAGCGCCATCATCCGTGCATCTGGCACCATTTCCCTAAACCACTCTTCTCATTTGAATTCCCAAAATGGGCCAACATAGCCCTTGCCCTAACCGGCCCCCACCCTCCCCCACCTTAACCCCTACTTCTATCACCACCACCACCACCACCACACTCCTCTCCTCCTCCTCCCCCTCCTCCTCCGCCTCCTTCCTCGCATATTAACAATCATATCCTCCTACTGATTTCTATCACTTTTCTTTTTAATTGTTTAAACCTGTTTTTCTTAGTCTATTTATATTTTGTTAAAGATAGAGTTATTTTTCACTTTTATATCCTCATTCTTAAGCAAAAGCCAAAACCATCAATCATTCATCGCTTCCTTTTCGATTACTTAAATCATATCCCTGGCCCGAGATAAATGTAGCTATCGAGTTTCCTTATCATAGTTCTTATCATTATAACACTTGAATGAATGATCATAATTAGCACTGTTCTTATAGACTGAAGTGATGGTACTAGTAGCAGTGACGAGTAAACGTTGACAACATGGCCTTCCCTCGTTAACAAGGTCTAAAGAATACTTTAGCCAACTCTGCTAATTAATGAAGAGCCTAGCCACGTGGGAGGGGGGGAGGGGGCTGACATAACCGGTTTGGCCTCGAGCGTAGAGCAAGGAAGGAAGGAAGCACCTGGTTTCTCTTTACTGTACACTAGATCTTGCCAATACCCTTTCTCTACCCTTCCAAGAATTACGTATCAGATAATCATCTAGTTAACATTTCCTTCACATTCGATCACTTAAACATATCAGAAACTTACGGATATTTGAAACTGCAATAAAATATACTCATATAGCAAAGAATTTTGCACAAATGATGATGATCAATAACTACGACGACAACAAAAAAAATGACGGTTGACGCACTTCCTCCATCCTCTCTCTCTCTCTCTCTCTCTCTCTCTCTCTCTCTCTCTCTCTCTCTCTAACTGGTACTGATTATATTAATGTCCATTCGTATTATTACAGACACATCACTGCTTTATTTTCGCAGTTTGTTTGGTGCTACTTTGGCTTGTTATCTACGCTTCACGAATTCCGGAGGGGCTATATAGTTACTAATAATAAACACGGCGTCCCAAGGAGCTTCCGCCATGTTTAGTACTAGCACCTCGGAAGTGAACGTGCCTACATTAACAAGAGGCAGTATAATATTCTAGCGATAAACAGTGTAAATCGCATACCACACTAGAATCATGACGTGTAGATAACAAGCCAAAGTAGCACCCTTTGATTTGGAATCGATACTACTACTACTACTACTACTACTACTACTACTACTAATGTGGCATTTGTTACTTTTAAGTTTGAAATCAGATATATATGTAAAGGCCAATCCTGAAGCCTATACTTTATTTAAGTCTCCGTTTTATGAACAGAGGTTGGCATCTCGCTTTTCCCGAGATATTGAGTGATAGCGTGTAGCGTGAGCCGACACCATAAGTTATACCTTTCCCTAACTAAAATCTAAGGACTACTGGAATGAGATACTAAGTACAAAACTAAACCTTTCTTGACAAAAAAAAAAAAAAAAACAACGAAAATAACTTCTTAAAAATTACGAAGAATGAAATCGAATGATTCATCATAACTATCAAAAGTTCTTCTAAGGAAATAAGGTCCAAAATCATAAACACCCAATTGCTTAAGGAAATACAGAAAATAACTCATCTGTCAAATCATAAACAGGTCAATTAATAAAATCAGGTCATCTCAAAAATGTCATACCACTCCCTTCCTTGAAGGAGGGAGAAATGGAATGGAATGGAATGGAATGGAATACCTGTGAAAGAACAAACGTCACATTAAAAACCAGAAAATGTAAAAATTGCAAAAACACAAAATTTCACTGTCTGTGTTCATAGTTCTGAAAGTAAAGTCTAAAACGTTTATGAGTTGTACTCACTTCTCAAAATCCTCAGGGACAGTCTCCATGTGAATTTTCACAGTTCACATGCTCAATTACGCAAATAACGGATCGCATTGCCCAATCGTTCAAGGATCCATCCCATTATATTCATTATGCAATGCACAAATGAACACACTCTCATGACATCACCAAGTTCAATGTTCGACAAAGACACGCCCTCTGTACTTCAAGCGTCACGAGGTACTCGTGCACAATTGTTCTTTTTAAATCCGGAATTATAACCGGTTCAGCTTCTAGAACGATTTAAGCTGAAACCGCATTTTCACTGCCGGTGTCCTGTCACCAAGGAGCTCTGCCATTCCCTGTGGTATGCGAATGGTTCAGCATTTTCTGTGTGTAAAATGGACCCTGCAAATAGTTCAACTTTTCAAAGCATTTTCCTATATATATATATATATATATATATATATATATATATATATATATATATATATATATATATATATATATATATATATATATATATATATATATATATATGCTGTGTATAGTCAAAATGGACCCTGCGAATAGCTGACCCAACTATTTCAATATATCATCTTCATATATATATATATATATATATATATATATATATATATATATATATATATATATATATATATATATATATATATATATATATATATATATATATATATATATATATATATATATATATATATATATATATATATATATATATATATATATATATATATATATATATATATATATATATATATATATATATATCATCGCATTTTTTTTTAAGTACAGCCCAGTTGAATGTGATGCTCTCATTATCTACCCTTTTGTAATTGCGTTAATTACCAATAATCATGAAATATATTACAGATATGGCATTCGTTGAGTTTACATACATCACTACATTATTTTTCGTAGTAACGACAGTTACTGTTAACCAATGAGGAATGTTTATCACACGTTGTCGTGACAACAAACGGTATGGAATATTCCTTTCGAGCATTGTCCAGCAAGCAGGTAGGCGAGATTAGTCTGTAGGAATTTAGCTTCATCTGCAAAGTGCCTCCAGGTTTGCCAAAGTCTCTTTAGCTCTGAAACGCTGGAGGACATTTGAAGAATTTTACGAGAAGACCTTAAAAGATGATGTTGGGTTTGTTTACAAATCATTTTGTGTGCCCTCCACGGAGATTCAAAGTGCCGTAAAAGACTGTTATTTCGGGACAAAGACAAAATATTTGGAGGTTCTGAAAATGGTGATTAACCTATTCTACTTTTAAAAAAAAGTATTTTGAATGCGAAAAGTGATTTTCACTGATAGTCTATATGATTTTGAAGAGTTTTACTTTTAATCTTGTCAAAACTATTAATTATCTCATGACACATCCCACTGTGTCTACAATCAACGAAGCAGCGCAGTGGAAGGCCAGTGACTTAGACCTACTAATAACCAAGTTAGGTTTAGGGAACCAAGGGCTGCCAATTCCTTTCCGGATGCCAACGAAGACGACGATAATTAAGCAAGATATTTACGGCACGTAAGCGTATACTTATAGTACCCATGATTTATGGCAACCTAAGTACTGTAGGTTGTGTAGGAGAGCAGGGCTGGCGTAGACCACGAAGCCAGGAAGGCTGTGGCCTCTATTCTATAAATTATGGCGATCTATTTTTTTTTTTTTTTACTTTTTATTAAAAGGTTTAAACTTACATTATTTACAATTACAATATTTACAATATGGTTACAGTATAAATCAACACATCTAGGTCAGGCTAGTTTGAGGGTTCGGTGGATGAGACGCAGGAGGTGGGGTTATAATGCATCGCAGTATTTATTTCACTCAATATTTATAACCCCGACCAAAATTCCCGGTTTCCCACAATGGCCCCCCGTCATTATCACCGTTAGCCTATATGTGGGAAGGATTAATCAGACATGCCGTATGGGGATGAATATCAGATTAGTAAAAATAATATGATAACCACTGTGAAAATTATTACTATTTGTACCTAATTAAATGTGTAAACGTAACATTTCCCACCACTAATAGTAATCCTATATAAAACACAACAGGAATCTATATATTCATTCTTGCATGTCTTTGAAAAGACATTGTACAGCTAATGCACTCTACATTTAAACAAGTCACCCACCCAGGCTAGCCTCCCTCACCGCTTTTCCCTATATACGATAATAACTGAGCAGAATGGTATGAAGGAAGGTAGGTGCCTTGGAAAGAGTTTTGGGACGATCCGCAACGTTCGATCCTGCAGTTGGAGCTTGCCGTTGCCGTCTCGACCTCTTCCCAGAAAAAGAAGACTTACTGTAAGTGTGGCAGACACTCCCTGACTGACTGATAAATTCCCTTCCCCCATCTCTCTCTCTCTCTCTCTCTCTCTCTCTCTCTCTCTCTCTCTCTCTCTCTCTCTCTCTCACTTTTAAAGGAATTATTGTAATATACTTTTATTACCAGCAGTAATTGAATGCATATTCATAATGCAAACATTACCATAACAATCAAAACGCAGCAATGAAGTCAACAGAGAAAACTCTGGCAAAAGGAGGAGTGTCTGTCCACTGCAAACATTCACTGAGTTCTCACCTGGATTTTGCTCTAAGGCGAGTTCAGTAAACCTATGCTAGTTGAACATATTAATTACGGTTCATCTTCATTACCAATCAAAAGAGAAACTCGTTACCACTCTCAACTTGCTTGCTAGCCAATCTACAAATTGTAAACCCATTAAAGGAAAATAATTATATCAACATCATAATGCCAAAATGATACAATCGACAAATAGCACATGGGCTGGCCTTACTTTCTGGACTGTGAAGTATTATATATAACGATAATAATTACAGTACGATTACATGCGCCTACGACATTCGATATAAGAATGCTCACCGCACGTAACTTTTCAATTCTATTTTTGACACTGAACACATTTTGAATATCATACAGCATTAATTCAAATTAAAACAATTTAAATTTCTCAATATCACAAAATCTCAATGATATTTTTACTAACACTCACCATTTGTGGACGACAGAAACGCATGCGGCCAAGCCCGCCGTTAGCAACCGTGAGAAGCTACAGTAGATTCTTCTCTTTTGCTAGATTCTCATACTTCCCCCTTACATCGGCAGAATCACGACTGTTTCCAGTCCTGCATATTACACACCGGATACGCGAAATAAGCGAAAAACCGGCAAAAAACAAATGCGAAAAGCCACAAGCGTATACGTGACACAACAACCATTTGTTTATTTACCAACGTTCGACTTCGACAAGTTCAACTTCAGTTTGAGGCTTCGTGCTCACAGCTCCAGAAACCCTAGGCTCAGTTGCCATCTTCCTGATTTTTTTTTTTTTTTTTTTTTTTAGCTCTTGCTGCATACAATACAGTATACTATTTACAGTTCTGACCGCATACAACTTCTTACTACTTGTTCTTTAAGCATCTGATAACGCATTCAAATTTAAAACCTTCTCCAAACAATATGAAAATCCTTAATAGCAGGATAACTGGCAACTTCCCTTAAGACAGTGTAAAATATGATGTCCATTTTGTTAAAATGCCAGTGTGTCCATATTATCCAGTTATGAATTAGTTATACAGTAAGAGTAATCAGTCATCTGTAGAGAAGTGTATGAGACAAGAAACCTCATCCCAAAAGACATTCAGGGATATATATGACATTCACGACACCTCGGCTATAACTTACAACAAAGGGCAATTATTATAAAACACGTGCTTCGTCACCAGTGGAATTCGAACTTAGGTGTAAATTATCCCCGAAGAAGTATAGTGGATTTGATATTAAACTAAATATGAGGTTTAGTATTTGTGAATATAAATAATGTGACAAATTTATATATATATATATATATATATATATATATATATATATATATATATATATATATATATATATATATATATATATATATATATATATATATATATATATATATATATATATATGTATACAGTGCAAATATATCATATATGCTTACCTAGCCGAAGCTAGGTAAGCGCGGATTACTCCATATATGAAAGAGTAGGTTTGTATACATGTCAGAACAAATAAATGTTTATATACAGCGAGAGAGAGAGAGAGAGAGAGAGAGAGAGAGAGAGAGAGAGAGAGAGAGAGAGAGAGAGAGAGAGAGGTGTCCTACGATTCGGTAGCTGGTGTAATTTCCTCAGCCACTCGTATGAGACTCACAAGTTGCCTCTCTACCCCACAACAAATGAGGCCATGACCCCTCTCTCTCTCTCTCTCTCTCTCTCTCTCTCTCTCTCTCTCTCTCTCTCTCTCTTTGAACAAGCATTCTGTGCAGTTTACATTTAAGCAATCATTTACTCTGTTAATGGAAAGAGGGACGAAGAGGCTACAACAGCCAGGACGCACGAGCGCTGGGTCCAGCCACTGCATGGCACAGTAGCGCCACACAAGGGAGGGCTTTGACCTACACTTTCTGGGAGACAATCCAATCAAACCTTTGCACAGAAATCAAATGGCAGTCAGATACTGAAGCAACCATAGGTGAAGAAGCGGGTTGCCTGAGCACCTCTGTCTTAATAGCTTCTTTTTTTCGATGACGAAAAGTTACATTATTATAAATCATTTGTCGAAAGGTACACAAGGGGTTCCAAGAAGCCCGAATGGAGGAAATGCGAAAAGCTGGCAAGCCAGGAGTCAAGCTCTACACTTACTACATCATTTAATGGCCAGATTTTTATAATAATAATCTTCATTGCGGCTAAGGGCCATAGACATGGAAGGTACAAATACAATACACACAATCTAGATGCACAAGGTAACATGACAAAAGTAATTATCGGCAGTATCCACACAGTTGCTGAAGAAGTAGAAAAAATAGAATTCATAATAATGGTAATGACAGTAATTATATGGGGAATAACAGAAAAAAGTTTAAAATAATAACAATAAAAAATACAGATTGCAGACGATTAATTTCCATCTGGGGTCCTTAGGTGGTTACAGAAGTCAAGTCCAGAAGGCTAAATACGAATACTGAAAATTGCAAAACTCTACAATGAAATTAAACACAGTAATAACAGGAATTAAGAATACCAAAACTAGCAAGGAACGTAGAAATATAATAATAATAATAATAATAATAATAATAATAATAATAATAATAATAATAATAATAATAATAATAATAATAATGACAGATTCTGGAGATGACACTTCATAATTGCAAAAACAGAGAATAGGGCATTTAAGGAACAAACGCCTCATTATTCCATCTTTCCCACAATTTAGATCATCTTCTTGCCTCACTGCCCAGGATGCTTTGTATGAGCGAATTGCTGCTGTTTCTCAGTCGGGTGATCAGACTGGACATTGTTCGCCTCACAATGATTTTCAAATTATCCAGGCGGTTTTCTATGAACATCTGCGTGGCGGAGTGATAGCGAGGTGTGTTTGTGAGGCCTCTCAGAATGTCATTGTGAAGAACAGTGATAGTCTCATGGTCTCTCTGGTATGGTTCGTCCAAAGGGAACACCCATATATTCTGAAGCAGTACGAGCGGAAGAGCAGCAGCTTCGTTTCTCGGTGACAGAAGGCAAACCTCCTTGCAATCATGTTGCCAGTTGCACATAGTTTACGACGCCTCTGTTCTATGTCTGTCGTATCTTTTAGGTCGTCTGTGATAATGTGTCCCAAATACGGAAATTCATGCAAGAATTCCAGACAATGATTTCCGAGGAAAATTAGTGGTTCTGCAATAAGCTTAAGCGATCTCGGGAGCAGCGACAAACACTGTGTCTTGGTTTCGTTGTATAGGATATCAAATTCCTCTGCATATTGGCGGCAGGTGTCGATGAGTCGCTGGAGACCTTGCACTGATTGGGAGATCAGAACCACATCATCAGCGTAACAGAGGTTGTTTATTGTTGTTTCGTTGATAGTGCATCCGATTGGGAGTGAGTTCAGTTTGACATCCAGGGCATCTGTGTACGTGTTAAACAGGTATGGAGAGAGAATGCCCCCCTTGCCGGAGCCCATTTAGGGAGCCAAAGGTGTACGACAGTACGTTACCCCATTTGACACAGAATTGCTGTGTGGAGAACCAACAACATAAGATGCCAATTAGATATAGAGGTGTGCCTCGTTTGTGCAGCTTCAGGGAGAGCTTCAGGTAGTTTACTCTGTCAAATGTTTTTCTCACATCTACAAAACTTAGGAAAACAGGAG
This sequence comes from Macrobrachium rosenbergii, assembly GCF_040412425.1. Taxonomy (NCBI): domain Eukaryota; kingdom Metazoa; phylum Arthropoda; class Malacostraca; order Decapoda; family Palaemonidae; genus Macrobrachium; species Macrobrachium rosenbergii. Next base: position 198,976 of record NW_027100727.1, read on the forward strand.
AGGCTGATGATAGGTAATAGTTCAGCAATTCTTTCAGGATGTAGATGCAGGTGTCGATTGAGTGGTTTGCTTTAAAGCCAAACTGGTTGTCAGTAGTGTGTAGAAAGGGGAGAAGTCTCACTAGAAGAATGGACTCAAGTATCTTCGACACAATTGTAGTAATGGCAATCGGGCGTTAATTGCCAGGGTCAGCTGCATCCTTTAGCCTGTTTTTTATTAATGGTATTAAGTGAACTAAGAGTAGGGAGTCTGGGAGAAACTGGTGAATTATGCACTCACTGAACAGAGCAGCTAGCAAAATGTAAATTATCGGATGGCAGAATTTGAAAGCTTCAGCAGGCAGACCATCGCAGCCGGGCGATTTATTATTAGGTTGGTTGTTTGTGGCCTCGCTGATGTTACCTGGCGTAATACGATCGGCGAAATGAAACTGAATATTATCAGTAAGGAGGTTATTTACATTCCTCCGGGAGTCTTGACCGTTTATGCAATTCAGGATAGTGCTGAAGTGATCGCCCCACATTCTTGCGATAGCCCCGCCACCTACGGCTTCTCCTACTCTCTGTGATAGCTTTTTAGTTTTGGGATTTAGGGATTGAATGTCCTTCCCAAGACGGGGGTAATCGCCAGATTCTAATTTTCTAGACATTGCACCAGCTCTTAGTAGCTTCTCATTCAGTCTGCAATGCTTAAGGGCAAAGCAAACTGTATGAACTGCAAAGCCTTCTCCGGGCAAGTTTGAACTTGCCCCATTAGCAGTGCAAAGTGTCCTTCCCTCCGGGCAAGTATGAACTGCGCTCTCGCTGCCCCATTAGCAGTGCAAAGTGTCCTTCCCTCCGGCTACCATTTTGCCTCCACAGTAGAAACATTTCTCGTGAATGTGTATATACTGTAGACCTTTAACCAAGTCATTCCATCCAGGTATATTACGTGAGTTGCCTTGACGAGACCAAAAGGTATCCCTTCCGGAGGCAAGCATAGCGGAAATTATATTCGAATAGAATTCTTTCAGATCTCTCCTTTGATGATCGTTTCTGCATTTTGGGTTCGTGCACAGCAAGGCGTCTGCCGCCTGAGATAATGACCGCAGCCTGGTTTCCGTGGTTTCCCTAAAGGATCTGGTTTTTTGTTGGTTTTAAAATCCCAGTTAACAGCAGGTGGGGGGATCAGTTAGGGGTTCACGGTAGGGAGGGATGGGGTTCTGAATGACACCTGTAAGGGGTGTGATCATAGCCCATTGCAAGATCGTAGCGAATGTTGCAGGTCACAATAGAATCATGAAGTTGAGAGGACGTGATGCAGTGGTCCAGCCAGGAGGTTTTAACTGTGCCCGTTCTGTTTTGCACATACTGTAGGTATAGGAGGAGGGAGGGAGGAGCATTACATCGCTAATTCGGAGAGCGTGATTTTGACAGAAGCGAGTAAGTTCGTTATAAAATCGTTTTGTGGGGTGAGAATTAAGGTCGCCAATTATACAAATATGATCAACAGTAGCATCGTGAATAATGCTGTGTAACTCACCTAGGATCATGCAGTACTGATCAAAATTATCGTTCTTTTCCCAGGGCATATAAACATTAATTATTGGGACCTTAGAGTCCCCTACTGTCTCTTGAAGCCCCAGCAATCTATCACTCCTATAGGTCAACACATTCACCATATTGTCTAGCGATTTGTGCCACAGGAAAGAAAGGGCCCCCTCCCTTTCGGGCGACCAGCTATGATGTGATCTGTAACTTGCATCGATGAGGTCGAGAAAGCTCTGAAGTCTTCATGCACTGAATCACAGATGGCAAGGTCATGAGGCCAGAGGAGCGTTTCTTGCAATGCAATGATACCTTTGAAGTTTTTGTAGAACATGTTTAGGGGAGGAATGCTCCGCTTAAGGCCAAAAATATTCCAGGAGATTATATCTAGTGTATCCATGGCAACTCACGAAGATGGAAAATGAATGAGTTGATCATTTGGGTGGATGGGGGATTGGCCATCGAGGGTGGGCATTCACTCGGCTTGGGAGGATGGCTGGCTCTTGTGGTAGAAGGCGAGCCTGCTCCTGAACCCTTACTTGGGGTGTCGGTAAGTTCCCCTGGGGGAGGTTGGTCCCAGATTAGGTTGTATCTTGAGACTTTTATATTAGGACCGAAATTCTCGCCTTTAAGAACATCGAGGTGTTGAAACAGACAGGTAATGCTGTAGGCCACTTTATGATTAATTTTGCATGGGATTTCATGGGAGATAAGAGGGTCGGAGCCCGTGATAAACTTGACTCTCTCTACTATGGCGTCTAGCTTCACCGATGACCGTCAATTGTGAATCACAACGTGACATCTCTTCTCAGGTTTCGGGCGACGTGATTCACGAATGTTGGTCTTCGGTTCAGCGGACGGTCGAGATGTTCTATTCTTTTTTCTACTTGTTTGTGTCTGCCAGCCCCCCGTCCCCTCATGATCAATCACATCTTCATCCACGATGGGGCTGGGGTTAGGGGGGGAGAGACAGGGTCAGGAGACTCACGAGTGCTGGTGATCGTCGTTGAAGATCTATCTTCCACCGGAGGGTTCGTCGGTCCTCTGCGATAGGTCTACAGGTGATGTGGGCGCTTCATCCGAGGGAGAGAGGGCAGTTCCCTCACGGGAGAGTGTGACCACCTCGACTTCGCGTTGCACCCTCACTTCTCTCGTGTTTGTGGGAGGCGAGGAAATACTAGATGCCTCATTCAAAGGAGTCTGGTGGCTTGCTGTGCAGCTGTCTAATGATTCCTGCACTCCTTTGGTCGCATCCCAGATCCGTGAAAGATTGTTATTTGTTTCCACAGTTTTAAGACTGTTTAGTGATTCCTGTAATCCTTTGATCACGTCCCAGATCTGTGAAAATTCGTCTTGTGCTTCCTCAATTTTTTCTGAGGTTTTGTCAATGTTTTCTGAGAGGGATTTTGCTTTCAGGAGGGCATTTTCTGCCGTATGGTACACTGCAGGTAGGCTTTAGATCAGCAGGCCCCTTTGGAGGCAGATTGTAAGGGTCATCGGCGTAGATTTCCACCGAGCAGGTCCTTAGCCACTTTGTAATATATTATGATACTTTCTTGTGAGAGGATAGGCTTTTCGTGGGTCGCTCCTGGAGAATGGTATCTGGTATCAGGTCTTTGCATTTTGCATATGCAGAGTTAATTTCCTCGTGGGAGAAGACTGCACTGACAGATTGTATAGCTGACTCGACATCTGCACGGTTCGATTGGTATTGGATAACGTAAAGACAATTGTTCGTGAGTACAGAACTTGTGTGTGGGGCACAGATTGGTCAGATGACATTTTTGTGGTAAAGGGAGGGCCAAGCACTAACATATACACAGCACTCTATTACCCATTTCCCAGGGCCAACAGACTTCGAGAAGTTGAAACTTGAAAAATTCCGAAGGCAATGATTGGGGCAGAACGTAGATTAATATATCTGCAATTACACAACACTAACCGGCTTACGCACCGGCTATTACGTACAGACACTATCATCAATACATTGCCTTCTATGAGAGGTATAATCACCAAGAGCGAAAAACCCACCTTTTTGGGTAAAAAACGCGAGAGAGAGAGAGAGAGAGACCTCCAACACGCCCGCCCCCGACACACACACACACACACACACACACACACACACACACACACACATTGAACTTTACCAGTATTTCAAAATATTTATTCAACCACTTTGCTCTCGCATTGTATAAGTCGGCACAGATACCTTTTATTTTACTTTTCTGTTCCATTAAATGGAACAGTCATTCAGCTGGATATAAGCAGTAGAGAGAGAGAGAGAGAGAGAGAGAGAGAGAGAGAGAGAGAGAGAGAGAGAGAGAGAGAGAGAGACGTATGCATGTATGATACAGATATACGCATTGCGTGAGAGTTGATATCCTTGTGTTAATGCCTTACCTTTATTTTATTTAATGAATATAACTAATAAGCGTAAGTGATTACGATTATTTCTCTTTAACCCTTAAAGGCATTCGTTATTTTTAGCACCTTGCAAAGCATTCGATACGTCTGACAGACTCCTTTTTTGGAAAATAAAAAAAAATGGTTGTAATAGTTTTTAATGATTTTTATGGGCATGGACAGAATGAGCAGCTGCTCTACATTCATTTTAAGCACTAACTTAATTAATTTTGCAAAAAAGGAATAATAGTAAAGTTGACCAGAAAAATTAACCAAAAACTGATTATTTTTTAATAAAACTTAAGAAAAGAAAAAATTTATTATCATTCTACTAATAAGAATTAAGAAAAAATATTTTATGAGGCTCTTCTCTTGTCCCTTGGCCATGTTCTGTAGTTGCCACACTCTTCTGGCTCTGGCGGGTCACCTCTGGAAGACTGTGAAAAAGGGTAATTTTTATGTTACAAAAACATGAATATATCCACTATGCAATTTTTGTTATGACTTTGTCAACTTTCTTTGACATTAAACTGTGATTTCCAGGCCTTAATTATATGTAGTGACACTTTATAATAAAATTATGACGATAATATGTCAATAATATGACTATAATATGAGCCACGATGTTTAGTTTTCTATTACTTACCTACTTTGACTCACAATCAGGACACAGGGGATAGCAGTGGCTGAGACACACAGCGAGGTCACACTTGGTGCAGTGGAAGCGTGTCTTGCGGCGTTTCTTTGCTGGGCACTTCTTACAGTAGGATGGCGTAAAGCGGCTTTCTGCAATTACCACCTTTTGACTACGATCCTGAGTTATTTCGCAGACAGTATTCATGATGTTCCTTAGGGAGATTGGTAGAATGGGAGCGCCTAGCCTTTGTTGTGCCCAGGGTTTTATGAATGCTTTTGCAACTGCTTGCATGAATTTTCTTCTGTTGAGAGAGGCAGTTGTGTTCTCAGAGTAAATGACCCATGCGTTGATGCCACCTATGTTTATCATGCCATAAAATATGCACATTGGCTATCGCTGTGTACTTCTCCCACATGAATATATGGCACACATCTGGTCCAGGGCGTCAACGCCACCTTTTGTTGAATTATAAAATTCAATAACTTCTGGTTTCGCTGAGTTCCCTAGTGATGGTAATGTGTGCATGGATGATAGCAGCAACACATTCTTCTTTTCCTTTTTTGATGATGTAGCCACGTAAGAGACCTGAATCATGTTGTCTGTGAATAGGAATGCACTTGACCCCTCTTCACGGGAAGAAACATCTTTCATTTCACCAGGCACTTCTTTCTTATTTGCCCTGACCGTCCCAACATAAGTCATCCCACAGTTCTGAATAATATTAGTTATATATGCAAATAAAAGAAATAAGCAAATAAGCATTTCAGTTTATCAGTCTTTTTATAATATTAGTTATACATGCAAATAAAAGAAATAAGCAAATAAGCATTTCAGTTTATCAGTCTTTTTTCAATATTAGTTATACATGTAAATAAAAGAAATAAGCAACCATGCAAAAGCATATAACATAGGAGACATAATATTTCACACAAATAAATATCCAAAAGAATGTCACACGTAAATTAGTACAACTTGTATAAAATTAGTTACACTTGCATAGTATTTCATGCGTCTGATGGACTACTTATGCAAATTAGTACAAGTTGTATAGCATTTGATGTATCTGATACACTCGTCAATTATTTGCATAGCATTTCATGCCTCTAATGGACTGCATATGCAATTAGTACAACTTGCATAGCATTTGATGCGTCTACTACACTCCTCAATTAGTATAAACTTTGTGTACACTTGTTTTAAATCACCCAGCTGAGTCTTTATGATGTAAGGAAATGGACCCGAGGTACTAATGGTCTTTCCTCTGCAATGCACGCGAGAGAGAGAGAGAGAGAGAGAGAGAGAGAGAGAGAGAGAGAGAGAGAGAGAGAGAGAGAGAGAGAGAGAGAGACCATGTTAGCTTTATTACTGATCAGGGAATAGTTCATGTATGTAAAAGACAGAAAAACTCCAAACTGTAAAAGGCATAACATTTACAGAAATATGAGACCCATAATATATGGAAGTGTTACAGTCACAAAGGTCCCAGAAGTAAATGAGAATTTATAAAACGATACTGGCTGTAGGATGGCAGGAATGATTGAAACATTTAGTGGTGGAATGAGGAGATAAATGGTTTAGCGAAGGAAAAAATGAGATTATGTGAGAAGCAGTTGTGCATAACAGAGGAGATATATAGATATGCGAATTGACCACTCTACCATCAGACCGAAGAACAAATAGAATGAAAGTAAAAAAAAAAAAAAAATAACAAGCGAGAAGGTGAACAAGAACTTCGGGAAAATAAAGTGGTTCTACAGGGAAGTTATGCAGAGAGAAAGATCAATGAAAATATTGGTTCCAGAAGAACCAGTGATGCAAATGCGGAAATGATATCTGGAGTGAATGCAGCTCTAGATGGATAAATAAATAAATAAAGTGAGCATTTTGAAAGTTTGATGAATCTGAGAGGCAGAAGGAATGTCAGTTGGCTGGTGGTTAGTTTAGATCTAGCAATCTTTTGCAGACACTGTCCCTTGCCCTTAGTGTGGTAAAGTGTGAAAGGGATGAGGAGGCCTGGTGTGGACCTCCAGAATCTGACCAACCAAGAGATGACTTGGTGAGACTATTTATGACAGGAAGGAGTGATAGGGGAATCCCAGTGAGAGTTCAGACAAGGAAAGGGTATGTAGATGAAATCTATTCTTTCTAAACAGTTATGAGGCAAGTTGAAAATAAAGCGACAAAGTTCTATAAAGACCTAGAAAAGGCGTGGGAAGTCGAGAAGACGTTAAAGCACGCTTAAGTTTATGGGATGAGAAAATGAGCCATTCATGGTTGATGTACGTGGATGATGCAGTAAACTTTAGAAACTAGTTCAATAGTTTGAAACCGTCTGCAAAAGAGCAAATTGAAAAAAAAATGGAAAGATTATGAAAGTCAAAAGCAACTAGTAGATGGAGCAGTGGAGGCTGAGGCCGGTGGAAAAATGAAAGCAGTAGATTTGGCAGCGAGGGATAAATGCCGTATATATAATGTGAAAAATAAATTGAAAGTTGAGTAATGCACATGGGAAAATAATAATGTTATACAGTCACGAAAGAAAAAGCTTTGTATTAATTGATTGAACCAGTTAACGCTTCTTTGCTCCTGACTTCCCGTTATTACAGTTAATCAGGCTTTTTGCTCATATTCCGCACTCGGGGAATAGGAGAAAATGCAAGTAGAATATATTAAACAAATATGGCTATCAAAAGGGCTTCGGTATTTCAGTTCATTGTAATAAGATTCGACACCAAAACTGAGAAGTCAAGGATGACGTCAAGTTTGAAGAGAAAGTAAGGAAGGTTAGATGATACTTATGTTAAAATGAATTCCACTCCAAATAAAAAACAGCTTTTCGAATGTGACTTCAAAGATCATGTCAACAAAACTGTATCATGCTGTCATGATATAGTTTCTTCTTGTAATTATGCAATTCCCCAAAAATGGGCTGCAGCGGAGGTTTCGTTTACTTCAAAAATATGTTGACTCCGACTGGATTCCTGCAGGAATTTAAACGAAGGAAAATGTTTTGTCTAAGATGCCTTCTATAACTGTAAGATTTACGTATATTTGAAAACAATGCATTTTTAAATGTTGTACAATACATTTTATACACTAAGGAACATTATTAACGCTCCCTTTTTGGCTTCCAGATATTCAATAAGTAAACAACGTGTTTGAAGGTAATGTCGTAGACCTCTGAAATGCAATATTCCCTTTAATGCAATCTGTCATTTTACCTGCCAAAGCAGCCCCCCCCCTCCCCACAAAAACAAAGAATTTTTTTTTTCTCTCAAAGAAACACTAACCGCAACTAAGGTAAATCGTGTGGAGTGGATTCACATGTGGGACAGACTTTGATGCTAAAATTCCATCAAGACTCCATACGTTGTATTTAATGACGTGTTCCACTATTCGGGCACTGATATCTACCACCGATTGCTCATGAACTGCAACCTTCTTTGCGACTGAAAATGGCTAGATCCATATGACATGTGAAGATTCCGGGGAGCGAAAACTTCGGTGATGACAGCGTCAGCGAATTTCTTTACGTGAAGAGAGAGAGAGAGAGAGAGAGAGAGAGAGAGAGAGAGAGAGAGAGAGAGAGAGAGAGAAAGTTGAAAGCATTAGACATGTTCCAAAGTGTCTGAAATAGTAAATGAGACACAGATCAGCCATAACATAACCTAAAGGGAATCAAAACATTTAAAGAAAAACAGCAAAGCCAACAACAACAACAATCCACAAATATTTCCCGCTAGTCCGACCAAGTCAATAATGAATACATTTAGTATTCAATTAGAGTGTCCCAGGTTACACTCTTACTCAGTAATTTGGGCGAAAATTTATTCAGTAGGAAGAGCAGAGTGGGTCTCGTTTGTCTGCCCCGGTGTGAAACGTGGAGTGTCGGAAAGTAGGTTCGTACACTTCCGTACCGACCGTGCAAACTGAGAGGCGGAGAGCTCGTGCAGAAATAATTAGCTTCCCTTCACTGAAAAATATCAAAAGTGGAAATGAATAAAAAGGACATTCTTTATCTGGGATTCAAGCAGTATTATTAATTTTTAAAAATTCTGAAAAATCAAATTTCCCAATAATATCAGCTCTCTCTCTCTCTCTCTCTCTCTCTCTCTCTCTCTCTCTCTCTCTCTCTCTCTCTCTCTCTCTCTCTCTCTCTGAAACAAAAAAAAACTCCTAATTCATAAAAAATTCACAACCTTCCCCTTCTGGGAATAATTACTACTCAATAAACGGTTCACTGTGATGCTGAATTTTCGTGTAGGTGACAAAGCCAAGTCTCCCTGATTAAGTATTTGGCTTCAACGAGAGATACAGATTGGAATGACTCTGCTTTAATTATCTGCCTTAAAAGCTAGTCCAAAGAAATACATACATTTTGCTTGTCCGTTAATGAATGCATTCCCATGTATGATTTTTCGTTAATGATAACTTCAACCAGAGGGGAACCTTGTAAGATTTTAAAGTTCGAATTTAATGAATCTGCAATTATGGGCATGAAAAAATGACTTCACAGTTAATATATCATGAATTTCTTGGTAATGTATTTTGTAATTACGCAATCTAATTCACATTACAAACTCAATAAATAAATACTTGTTTGAAAGTTATACTGTGAACATTAATAGTAAAATATACTACTTTTGTAATTCATTCAGAATATTTGTTTGTCAGAAAAATAACTAACAGCGTCCAAACAAAAATGGCATCTGTAACTGCAGCATATAACATCTCTCAGAGTATCATATTAGTCGTCGTCGTCAGTAGCCCTGAAGAGGGAAATGACACCATTATCTGTGTACATGACTACATCACACTAACTAACTAGCGATATCAAAAGAGGCAACGTATAACACATTCACGTAAGTAGATGCCAACATTTTGGGCTGGTAAAGGCCGGAGTGATGAAGAGAGTGAAGTTTTTGCGAAGTGCGAAATTCAAGGGACAATCGAGGTTATATTATGCGGTGTTTCAAGATTTACAACTCGACTTTTACGGCCAATCACTTTGCTGAGACAACCTACAGGTGCAAATTCCTGAGATGTATGCTAGTATTGCACCAGACACCGCCCCCCACCCCCACCCCTATTTTTTCCATGCACCTAGATTAGGTTAGATTCAGATAACACCGACAACACAATTTGGGTGTGGGAAACGTAATGATTAGTTTTGAAGATATGGCGTCCCGCTTTTTTCAGGGAAAGGGCCCTCCCGGTAGGTACTTGGTTACATCTGGGGAAAATGCTTCCGGGATGAAAACCTGTTAAAGAAAGGGAGGAATACAAGGAAAAAGATTGCGCGACAAAGACATATATAATTGTATATGATAAATGGAGGCACAGAGATCATGCCATTTTCTGAAGAAAAATGGAAATATTAATGCACAAAAAGGGTGAAATTACTAATAAATATAGATGAAAGTTATGGAAATAGATGAAACGAATGCAAATGGTAAAGAAACTAACATAAAGAAAAGCACTATGACAGTATTAAAGGAGGTCTTAAAAGGAACAAAAAATAAGAAATATGGTGAAAATAAGTATTGAGAACAATTACTGTAGTATAAACAGAGCATCAAATTTATCAAAGAAGGTAAATATGGGCGACATAAGAAAGAATTTTCAAAAGTGGAAGCAATATGAAGGAACCGCAAAGCGTTAAAAAAAGAGTGAGCCTGCACGAACACATGGATGAATGTGCTTCGACGTCGTTGACCCTTTTTCAATTCGCTTTCTTTTTAAAAGGGTTCCTGCAACCTCCCTCCAACACTTCTAAATAATCTCCCGTTCAGAATATCAGGGATGTACGAAATAGATACGAATGACATGAATATCAGTTAATACTATAAGAACGTGAATGAATTCTTAGTTAACAAATAATATCTAGTTCAATAAATACATACATACATACATACATACATACATACATATATATATATATATATATATATATATATATATATATATATATATATATATATATATATATATATATATATATATATATATATATATATATATATATATATATATATATATATATATATATATATATATATATATATATATATATATATATATATATATATATATATATACATATATATATATATATATATATATATATATATATATATATATATATATATATATATATATATATATATATATATATATATATATATATAAGTATATCGTATATATATATATATATAAAAGTGTACTATAAGCACACGTTCTTCTTATAAGTTACGAAGGCATAATTATTAAAGAAGACGAATATTACTAAGTAGTAAAATTTTCAGTTTGTAACTTTTGAAGCCAGTATTTTCTGCTTTTAAGTAAAGTATTACAATCTTCCATTTTCGATAAACGGATACATATATATCCAGTTGTTGAAAAACTCTATAATAGTTTTCTCAATAAGATTTTGATATCTTCTTGGATACGTCGCAAACTTTTCAACGGCCTGGCATCTTGCTGACCGAAAGCTCGGATAACCCAAAATTTTCTTCTTGGCCCGCTCGTTGAACAGTGTATTACGGCATTCTCTCTCTCTCTCTCTCTCTCTCTCTCTCTCTCTCTCTCTCTCTCTCTCTCTCTCTCTCTCTCTCTTTTCGTGATTCACTCAACTAGCCAACCGGCCTTTATCTTAGAACGTGTTGCAGAATTACTTATCTTCCAGTCTGCAAATGATAATAAGAATTAACGCACTGATATCCTCACCAACGTAATCAAAATTGTCTAGCTTTTGGTAACCAAATAAACTAGTCAAGTTTCACGGAGTTTAAGGTTTAAGGCATTAGTTCTCAACCTGCGGGGCACGCTTCCACTGGGGGGCGTAAGCAATTTCCAGGGGAGGCGCGAGCCCTAGGAAAAATCTAAAAATTCTATAATATATTCGTTATTCTCTTTACAAGATTGAGGAACTAATATTCAGAAGTTTATAAAAAAAATGTATAGGTATAACAGTAGTTTCCTATATTCTACTATTCTAGTTAGACTCGTTGGGCTTCTTACCATGTTTTGTAATTATTTACCTTCCTCCCTATCCCTTCTCTTTCTCTTCTTTTTTTATTTTCCTTTAAATTGGGAGGGATTTTTACTCACAGATGCAAGGTGGGCGTGGAGGGGTGGACCAACTATTAGGGGCGGCGTGGTAATAAAAAGATTAAGAACCACTGGTTTAAGGTTTACATTTAGACGTTAGCAAATGACAGGAAGCTTATTCAACAACAACAAAATACACTTACCATACATTCGTAAACTTAGAACTTTTATTGTTAAATTAAAATGTATTGATAAAAACCACAAAAACATCGATTATAAGCCATAAAAGGAATAAAGGGGCGAAATGGAATAAAAAAAAAATTAAGCAGCAAGGCAATTGAATGGAAATATTAATAGCCCAAAGGAAAGCAATTCGACATACATAGGTAATGTAACAGATTTTCATTTTAATGGAGAATTGATATAGACGCAGGCATACATGCATGCATACATACACTTGCTCAAATTCTCGGGATCAGCAAAAGGGTTATTAGTCCTTATAAACATACATGCATACATACATAAAAATTCGGCACTCTTAATACACCCAGAAGGAGGAACAAAGAACCTAATGAAAAAATTACTGCAGCAAAGATTATAACTGGTTTATTCACGAAATTTAATCGCCGTGAAAACAATAACATAAATAATACTTAATAAATGCATGACTGAATAATGGTGCAAAAAGGAAGACCAAAACAAAACACCAAAGACTCATCCAAAAATAAAAGCAGAGGTTAAATTGGTTTCATTCTCCAATCAAAAAGCCTCTCATATTCCTCGCCCCCCCCCCCACCCCCGCCGCTTCCCCAAATCCAGAACCAGCAAGAAACAGCAAGAGAAAACTTGAAAGTTTAGGCGGTAAAAGGAAGGCCATTGAAAACAGAAAGAAAGTAAAACAGTTCTGGAGAAAAGGTACGTGTCAAAGCCCACTGGAAATTAGATGATACACATAGATATTTGTTGCTAGTTACAGGTATATCTTAGGCAAAATGGTTTTTGTTTATATATATACTCGTATATATACAGTATATATATATATATATATATATATATATATATATATATATATATATATATATATATATATAATATATATATATATATATATATATATATATATATATATCAAAAGACCTTTTTTTCGGCATTATCTAGTCGATGTTTGTGTAATAAAATAATCTTTCTTTGGAGTGATTATTCTTTTATTTTCTTAGCCCAATGTTCGAGGCAAAATACCTTTAATTTGTTTTTGTCGTAATCTTTTCGTTATATTATATATTTATTTTCAATCTCTTACGAAATGTGGTCCGTATCAAATGGATTGTAATGAAACATTAAGAACATAAAGGAATAAAAATATAATTTGTCTGTACACACACACACACACATATATATATATATATATATATATATATATATATATATATATATATATATATATATATATATATATATATATATATATATATATATATATATATTGCCTATATTGTGAAGAAATGTCCAGTGTCTGTTCTTCAAATCAAACCTGGTATCTAAGTCCTTGATATTTGATTACCGAACTTACCATTTATTCGACAATGATTTTCAACAGTGATCCTCATAAAACTATCATTCATAGAGCATTGCCTGCAAATTGTGTTATCACCCAGTAACATTACAATAAGCATTTCATTATTTCGGTTCGAGTCACTGGCTCATTGAAAGGAAACATCCACTTCACTCTATCTTCACTCAAATCGTAATTATTATGGGTCATCAAATGAAACTTCGATATATTTTAAATAAAAAATTATTTAAACAAAAGATTAACTATGATATTGTGAAATTTATATCATTGAAATTGATTAAATTCGAGTTATCATCAGTCAAAATTAAACGTATCAATTTATTAATAATCGTACATCAGTAAAATTAGACAGCTAACAATAGTGTCTCGATTGAAAGGAAGTAGCACGTAAGCAATATTCCCCGCGTTAAACAAAAATAAGCGTTAAATAAACAATCATAGAAAGACAGAAACATTTCCGCAAAAATTAAATATAAAAATAAAGCAAAATTAGCAGCAATAGCAACAATGTCGTATTTGTAAATTTTTCAAAAGACAGCATAAAACATAGCAACATGAAAGACAAAGTAAATGCAAGTTCACATATAACACAAATATTATAGTGCACTACATCGGCAACACAATACCTGGTAATAATGCCAAAACAGGCATCGTTACACACAATACCTGTTAAAACACACTTCAGACAGCTCAGACACATTACGAATTAAACAGTTAAATATTATGAGCGGATCATCGCCCACAAGATGAGAACGATACTTTCACGGACTCTGTATGGGTGTTCATGTATGCGATAGATTTTCCACACTTCAACAGAGTTGTGAGCGAAAGTCTCACAACAAATTGTACACTGGAGTCACGATAGCGTGATAGAACATGAATACGATTCCTCAAACAAATGTTCCTATGATACCTTAACAATCAGCTTCTCAGTCTTCAATAAAGACATCATTTACTTATTTAGAATATGCGCATTGAATAATAAATATACAGTTATATTAACACCCTTCACATAAACATGGGAATTACGATAAGAAATCATTTGCATACTTCAGAGTTATTGTTAATCAACGATTTTCAACCAGAACATAACCACGCTTGCTTGGCCTGAAATATGCCGTACTTTTTGATATAGGGTTAGTAGTTGAGACACGCCAGATTCTGATCTGCCGTCTGGATCAACTGATCACTTTTTTACAGCAGATCAAGAATACAAACCAGACTCACCGTGGCCCTGTGCTTGCAACCCTATAATATTAAAGTACAAAGATATTTGCGTAAGAAAATGTGGTTGCGATTACTTATCCAGCGTAATCAAGTTGATTCAAACTCAGGATAACCACCCTGGGGGAGGAGTCTATGCCGTTTTCGTAATGCAGTAGTTTCCCATGTTTATGGGAGAGTTGTTGTATAACTGTACATTCAGGTCTAGATGCGCATATTCTGTAACAGAATTAGAGTAGTTACAGTGAGTAAATGCTGTATGGTTTGGAGAGAGAGGACGTATGCGTGGTGCTGAGAGACAGAGAGCCGTTGTTCGTTGTATAGGGGTGCAATTTGTTTAGTCAGTATTCAAACTTGCTGGAGTAATGTATTCCTATCAATTTTCTCAGATGACTCCATTAGTGCAAGACGTTGTGGACTGCTCACACCCTGTTGGGTGGAAAATCCTATCACGACATAGACGCCCATACAGAGGAGTCCATTGAGAGAAAATTATCCGTGCGGAAAGCGCTGCTTTTTCGCTCCTCGTCTCTCTCTCTCTCTCGCCACCGCCTCGACCAATGTCCTGTTGTAATGTAATTGATATTTTGGTAGACGATGTCACTATAATCTTTAACTGCTTGTCTCTTAGTAAATGTGTCTGAGCTATCTGAAGAGTGTATTTTATTAAAAAAATATGTCTGATTAAAGACACGAAGCATTTGGTACTCAAGGTATTGTAACATGATTATTGGTTTAGTGCACTAAAAATAATATTTATAGTGATTATATGTAGACACTTTGTTCCTTTATACTTTTCATGTTATATGTTTTATGCTTTGTCTTTTGGAAGAATTTTTATAAATATGTGTTTAAGTATTGTCTTAATTTTTGCTTTACATTTTTTTATATTTAATTTTTGCAGAGTATATTTCTGTCTTTTGTATCCACATTTTTATATGATTGATTTATTTGCCTTATTTTGTTTAACACTTGGGAATTAATTTACTTACAGTATATTTCCTTTCAATCAAGTTTTGTTATTTAACAATTTAAATATTACTGGAATAATTTTTGATTACTCATAAATTAATTTCTGATTTAATTTTAACCTGACACAACTTCAGATTTAATCCAATTTTGTTTTGTTTTCGCACACAAATTTCCCTGAGACTGTTAATGTCATTATGGATAATCTTTGAATTTAGGAAATAATTTTTTTTATTTAAAATATTATATCAGAGTTTCATTTGGATTGACCCACCAGTACTCTTGATTTGAATTTAGAGATAGAGTGGTGAGATGTTTTCCTCAAGTAATTAAGGAGTTCGAACCAGGAAATGAAATAAATAGAAATACTTGAAGTTTTGTAATGTTACTGGAGTGATGTCCCTAGATTTTACCTCACACCTGTTTAACGAACTTAATCTGCTTTCTTCTGATTGATAAGTTTTATAAGGGATCACCACACTTTAGAGAAATCAGTCGTTTTGTATGTGTGATAAGGGTTCGTGTCTGGCTGTGAGGTAATTGTCGAATAAATGGTAAGTCTGCACCAATATCAAAGGACTTAGATACCAGGTTTGATTTGAAGAACAGACACTGGACATTTCTTCACACATACAATATACTGTTATATATATATATATATATATATATATATATATATATATATATATATATATATATATATATATATATATATATATATATATATATATATATATATATATATATATATATATATATTTATGTGTGTGTGTGTGTACAGACAAATTATATTTTTATTCCTTTTATGTTCTTAATGTTTCAGTACAATCCATTTGATACGGACCACATTTCGTAGAGATTGAAAATAAATATATAATAACGAAAAGATTACGACAAAAACAAATTAAAGGTATTTTGCCTCGAACATTGGGCTAAGAAAAATAAAGAATAATCACTCCAAAGAAAGATTATTTTATTACACAAACACCGAATAGATAATGCCGAAAAGGAAAAAGGTCTTTTTTGATATATATATATATATATATATATATATATATATATATATATATATATATATATATATATATATATATATATATATATATATATATATATATATATATTGAAGTATACAGTATATAAAACAAAAACCATTTTGCCTAAGATATACCTGTAACTAGCAACAAATATCTATGTGTATCATCTAATTTCAGTGGGCTTTCAGACACGCACCTTTTCTCCAGAACTGTTTTATTTTCTTCTGTTTTCAATAGCCTTCCTTTTACCACTAAACTTTCAAGTTTTCTCTTGCTGTTCTTGCTGGTTCTGATTTGGGGGAAGTATGGGGGTGGGGGGGAGGGAATGAGAGGCTTTTTGATTGGAGAATGAAACCAATTTAACCTCTGCTTTTATTTTTGGATGAGTCTTTGGTGTTTTGTTTTGGTCTTCCTTTTTGCAATTTACATTATTCAGTTATGCATTTATTAGTATTATTTATGTTATTGTTTTCACGGCGATTAAATTTCGTGAATAAACCAGTTATAATCTTTGCTGGAGTAATTTTTCATTAGGTTCTTTTGTTCCTCCTGGGTGTATTAAGAGTACTGAATTTTTATGTATGTATGTATGTATGTTTATAAGCAGTTAATAACCTTTGCTGATCCTGGAGAATTTGAGCAAGTGTATGTATGCATGCATGTGTGCCTGCGTCTATATCAATTCTCCATTAAAATGAAAATCTGTTACATTACCTATATGTCGAATTGCTTTCCTTTGGGCTATTAATATTTCCATTCAATTGCCTTGCTGCTTAATTTTTTTGTTTCCATTTCGCCCTTTATTCCTTTTATGGCTTATAATTGTTGATGTTTGTGGTTTTTATCAATACATTTTGTTTAACAATAAAAGTTCTAAGTTTGAATGTATGGTAAGTGTATTTGTTGTTGTTGAATAGCTTCCTGTCATTTGCTAACGCTAAATGTAAACCTTAAACCAGTGGTTCTTAATCTTTTTATTACCACGCTGCCCCTAATAGTTGGTCCCACCCCTCCACGCCCACCTTGCATCTGTGGTAAAAATCCCTCCCAATTTAAGGAAAATAAAAAAGAAAGAAAGAGAAGGGATAGGAGGAAGGTAAATAATTACAAAACATGGTAAGAAGCCCAACGAGTCTAACTACAATAGTAGAATATAGAAACTACTGTTATACCTATACATTTTTTTATAAACTTGAATATTAGTTCCTCAATCTTGTAAAGAGAATAATGAATATATTATAGAATTTTTAGATTTTCCTAGGGGTTCGCGCTCCCTGGAAATTGCCCGCCCCAGTGGGAAGCATGCCCCTGCAGGTTGAGAACTAATGCCTTAAACCTAATCCGTGAAACTGTGAACTTGACTAGTTTATTTGGTTGCAAAAGCTGAACAATTTGATTACGTTGGTGAGGATATCAGTGCGTTAATTCTTATTATCATTTGCAGACTGGAAGATATGATTCTGCAACACGTTCTAAGATAAAGGCCATTGGCTAAAAAGTGAATCTAAATCTAGTTTTATAACAGAGAGAAATAGAGAGAGAGAGAGAGAATAGAGAGAGAGAATGCCGTAATACACTGTTCAACGAGCGGGGCCAAGAAGAAAATTTTTAAGTTATCCGAGCTTTCGGTCAGCAAGATGCCAGGTTTTGAAAAGTTTTGACGACGTATCCAAGAAGATATCAAAATCTTATTGAGAAAAACATTTATAGAGTTTTTCAACAACTGGATATATATGTATCCGTTTATCGAAAATGGAAGATTGCAATATAATGCTTAAAAAGCAGAAAATACTGGCTTAAAGTTATAAAACTGAAAAATTTTACTGCTTAGTAATATTCGTCTTCTTTAATAATTATGCCTTCAGTAACTTATAATTAACTAGCCAAATAGTGCAAGAATCCTTTATATATATATATCATGTATATACCATATAGTGTATATAAATGCATTTACATATATATATATATATATATATGTGTATAGGTATGGAATACATTTGAGTATATATTGGGGATATATATATATATATATATATATATATATATATATATATAATATATATATATATATAAATATATATGTATATATATGATATACATATATATATGATATTGTAGTATAAATGTATGTATTTATTGAACTAGATAATTTGTTAACTAAGAATTCATTCACGTTCTTATAGTATTAACTGATATTCATGTCATTCGTATCTGTTTCGTACATCCCTGATATTCTGATGGGAGATTATTTTAGAAGTGTTGGAGGAGGTGGCAGGGAACCCTTTTTTTAAAAAGATGGGGCGAATTGAAAAAGGGTCTGTTGGAGGTCGAAGCACATTCATCCTTGTGTTCGTGCAGGCTCACTCTTCTTTAACGCTTTGCGGTTCCTTCCATTGCTTCCACTTTTGAAAATTCTTTGTTATGTCGCCCATATTTACCTTCTTTGATAAATTTGATGCTCTGTTTTATACTACAGTAATTGTTCTTAACATTTATTTTCACCATATTTCTATTTTTGACACTTTAAAACCTCCTTTAAACTGTCACAGTGCTTTTCTTCAAAGTTAATTTTCTTTACCATTTGATTCGTTTCATCTATTTCCATAAATTTCATCTATATTTATTAGTAATTTCACCCTTTTGTGCATTAATATTTCCATTTTTCTTCAGAAAATGGCATGATCTCTGTGCACTCCATTTATTAATATACAATTATATATGTCTTTGTCCACAATCTTTTCCTTATTTCCTCCTTTCTTTAAAAGGTTTTCATCCCGGAAGCATTTTCCCCAGATGAAACCAAACCTACAAGTAGGGCACTTTCCCTGAAAAAGCGGGACGCCATATCTTGAAAACTAATCATTACGTTTCCCACAATAAAAAGTGTTAACGGTGTTATCTGGAATCTAAATAAGAAAAGGTGCATGGAAAAAAAAATTGGGGTGGGGGTGGGGGCGGTGTCTGGTGCAATACTAGCATACATCTCAGGAATTTGCACTAACTTAGGTCAAATTTCTCAGCAAAGTCCTGATTGGCGATAAAGTCGAGCTGTAAATCTTGAAACTAAACCGCATAATATAACCTCAAATCTGTCAACATTGAATTTTGAATAAAAAAAATACACTCTCTTCATCACTCCGGCCTTTACCAGCCCAAAATGTAAAAGCATCTACTTACAGTGAATGTGTTATACGTTAACTCTTTTGATATCCTAGTTAGTTGATGTAGTCATGTATTACAGATAATGGTGTCATTTCTCTTCAGGCACTGACGATGACGACTAGTATGATACTAAAGAGATATTATATGCTGCTGTTACAGATGCCATTTTTGTTTGGACGCTGTTAGTTATTTTCTGACAAACAAATATTCTGAATAAACGACCAAAGTAGTTAATCTTTTATTATTAATGTTAAAACAGTATAATTTCAAACAAGTAATTTATTTATTGAGTTTGTAATGTGAATTAGCTTAAGTAATTACAAAATACATTACCACAGAAATTCATGATATATTAACTGTGAAGTCATTTTTCATGCCCCTCATCTGCAGATTCATTAAATTCGAACTTTAAAATCTTACAAGGTTCCCCTCTGGTTGAATTATCATTAACGAAAAAATCATACACTGGAATGCAGGGGAGGATTCATTAACGGACATAGCAAAATGTATGTATTTCTTTGGACTAGCTTTTAAGGCAGATAATTAAATACAGAGTCATTCCAATCTGTATCTCGTTGAAGCATCAAAACTTAATCAAGGAGACTTGCTGTCACCATAAGAAAATTCAGCATCACAGTGAACTGTTTTATTGAGTAGTAATTATTGCCCAAAAGGGAATTTTTTTGAGTTTTTTTTTTTTATGAATTAGAAAGTGAAAGAGAGAGAGAGAGAGAGAGAATGCAGAGAGAGAAAGAGAGAGAGAGAGAGAGCTGATATTAAAGGGAAATTTGATTTTCAGAATTGCAAAAATTAATAATACTGCTTGAATCCCAGATAAAGAATGTCCTTTATTCATTTCCACTTTTGATATACAAACCAGTGAAGGAAGCAAATATTTCTGCACGAGCTCTCCGCCTCTCAGTTTGCACGTCGTCGGTGGAAGTGCTAAGAAAGTTTGCTGACACTAAACGTTTCACACCGGGGCAGACAAATCCTTGAGACCCGCTTAAAGAGCCTACTAAAAGGCCACCTGAAATTACTGAAGTAAGAGTGGTAACCTGGGACACTTAATTGAATACTAAATGTATTCATTATTGACTCTTAAAGTCGGACTAGAGGGGAAATATTTGTGGATTGTTGTTGTTGGCTTTGCTGTTTTCTTTAAATGTTTGATTCCCTTTAGGTTATGTTAGAACGGTACAGACAAGTCTCATTTACTATTTCTCAGACACTTTGGAACATATCTAATGCTTTCAACTTTCTCTCTCTCTCTCTCTCTCTCTCTCTCTCTCTCTCTCTCTCTCTCTCTCTCTCTCTCTCTCTCTCTCTCTCTCACGTAAAAAATTCGCTGACGCTGTCATCAAAGTTTTTCGCTCCCCCGGAATCTTCACATGTCATATGGATCTAGCCATTTCAGTCGAAAAGAAGGTTGCAGTTCATGAGCAATCGGTGGTAGATATCAGTGCCCGAATAGTGGAACACGTCATTAAATACAACGTATGGGTCTTGATGGAATTTTAGCATCAAAACCCACATGAATCCACTCACACGATTTACCATAGTTGCGGTTAGTGTTTCTTTGAGAGAAAAAAATTCTTTGTTTTGTGGGGAGGGGGAGCTGCTTTGGCAGGTAAAATGAAGATTTGCATTAAGGGGAATATTGCATTTCAGAGGTCTACGACATTACCTTCAAACACGTTGTTTACTTATTGAATATCTGGAAGCCAACTGGAAAGAATAATGTGATCTTAGTGTATAAAATGTATCCTACAACATTTAAAAATGCATTGTTTTCAAATATACGTAAATCTTACAGTTATAGAAGGCATCTTAGACAAAAACATTTTCCTTCGTTTAGATTCCTGCAGGAATCCAGTCGGAGTCAACTGAATATTTTTGAAGTAAACGAAACCTCCGCTGCAGCCCATTTTGGGGAATTGCATAATTACAAGAAGAAACTATATCATGACAGCATGATACAGTTTTGTTGACATGATCTTTGAAGTCACATTCGAAAAGCTGTTTTTTATTTGGAGTGGAATTCATTTTAACATAAGTATCATCTAACCTTCCTTACTTTCTCTTCAAACTTGACGTCATCCTTGACTTCTCAGTTTTGGTGTCGAATCTTATTACAATGAACTGAAATACCGAAGCCCTTTTGATAGCCATATTTGTTTAATATATTTCTTGCATTTCTCCTATTCCCCGAGTGCGGAACATAGCAAAAAGCCTGATTAACTGTAATAACGGGAAGTCAGGAGCAAAGAAGCGTTAACTGGTTCACTCAATTAATACAAAGCTTTTCTTTCGTGACTGTATAAATTATTTTCCCATGTGCATTACTCAACTTTCAATTTATTTTTCACATTATATATACGGCATTTATCCTCGCTGCCAAATCTACTGCTTTCATTTTCCACCGGCCTCAGCCTCCACTGCTCCATCTACTAGTTACTTTCATAATCTTTCCATTTTTTTCAATTTGCTCTTTTGCAGACGGTTTCAAACTATTGAACTAGTTTCTAAAGTTTACTGCATCATCCACGTACATCAACCATGAATGGCTCATTTTCTCATCCCATAAACTTAAGCGTGCTTTAACGTCTTCTCGACTTCCCACGCCTTTTCTAGGTCTTTATAGAACTTTGTCGATTTATTTTCAACTTGCCTCATGACTGTTTAGAAAAGAATAGATTTCATCTACATCCCTTTTCCTTGTCTGAACGCTCACTGGGTTCCCCTATTACCCTTCCTGTCATGAATAGTCTCACCAAGTCATCTCTTGTTGGTCCAGATTCTGGAGGTCCACACCAGGCCTCCTCATCCCTTTTCACACTTTACCACACTTTCTAGGCAAAGGACAGTGTCTGCAAAAGACTGCTTTGATCTAAACTAACCACCAGCCAACTGACATTCCTTCTGTCCTCTCTTCTATCCTTCAGATTCATCAAACTTTCAAATGCTCACTTTATTTATCCACCTACTGTACAAGGAGAGCTGCATTCACTCCTCCCTGATATCAAACCATTTTGCATCTGAGTTCTTCTGGAACCAATATTTTCATTGATCTTTCTCTCTGCATAACTTCCTGTAGAACCACTTTATTTTCCCTGGAAGTTCTTGTTCACCTTCTCGCTTGTTATTTTTTTTTTTTTACTTTTTCATTCTATTTGTTCTTCGGTCTGATGGTAGAGTGGTCAATTCATATCTATATATCTCCTCTGTTAGACAACTGCTTCTCACATAATCTCATTTTTTTCCTTCGCTAAACCATTTATCTCCTCATTCCACCACTAAATGTTTCAATCATTCCTGCCATCCCTACAGCCAGTATCGTTTTTATAAATTCTCATTTACTTCTGGGACCTTTGGAGACTGTAACACTTCCATATATTATGGGTCTCATATTTCTGTAAATGTTATGCCTTTTACAGTTTGGAGTTTTCTGTCTTTACATACATGAACTATTCCCTGATCAGTAATAAAGCTAACATGTTCTCTCTCTCTCTCTCTCTCTCTCTCTCTCTCTCTCTCTCTCTCTCTCTCTCTCTCTCTCTCGCGTGCATTGCAGAGGAAAGACCATTAGTACCTCGGGTCCATTTCCTTACATCATAAAGACTCAGCTGGGTGATTTAAAACAAGTGTACACAAAGTTTATACTAATTGAGGAGTGTAGTAGACGCATCAAATGCTATGCAAGTTGTACTAATTCGCATATGCAGTCCATTAGAGGCATGAAATGCTATGCAAATAATTGACGAGTGTATCAGAAACATCAAATGCTATACAACTTGTACTAATTTTGCATAAGTAGTCCATCAGACGCATGAAATACTATGCAAGTGTAACTAATTTTATACAAGTTGTACTAATTTACGTGTGACATTCTTTTGATATTTATTTGTGTGAATGCTTTCATATTATGTCTCCTATTTATATGCTTTTGCATGCTTGCTTATTTCTTTTATTTACATGTATAACTAATATTGAAAAAAAGACTGATAAACTGAAATGCTTATTTGCTTATTTTTTTTATTTGCATGTATAACTAATATTATAAAAAGACTGATAAACTGGAAATGCTTATTTGCTTATTTCTTTTATTTGCATATATAACTAATATTATTCAGAACTGTGGGATGACTTATGTTGGGACGGTCAGGGCAAATAAGAAAGAAGTGCCTGGTGAAATGAAAGATGTTTCTTCCCGTGAAGAGGGGTCATGCATTCCTATTCACAGACAACATGATTCAGGTCTCTTACGTGGCTACATCATCAAAAAAGGAAAAGAAGAATGTGTTGCTGCTATCATCCATGCACACATTTTACCATCACTAGGGAACTCAGCGAAACCAGAAGTTATTGAATTTTATAATTCAACAAAAGGTGGCGTTGACGCCCTGGACCAGATGTGTGCCATATATTCATGTGGGAGAAGTACACAGCGATAGCCAATGTGCATATTTTATGGCATGATAAACATAGGTGGCATCAACGCATGGGTCATTTACTCTGAGAACACAACTGCCTCTCTCAACAGAAGAAAATTCATGCAAGCAGTTGCAAAAGCATTCATAAAACCCTGGGCACAACAAAGGCTAGGCGCTCCCCATTCTACCAATCTCCTAAGGAACATCATGAATACTGTCTGCGAAATAACTCAGGATCGCAGTCAAAGGTGGTAATTGCAGAAAGCCGCTTTACGCCATCCTACTGTAAAGTGCCCAACAAAGAAACGCGGCAAGACACGCTTCCACTGCACCAAGTGTGACCTCGCTGTGTGTCTCAGCCACTGCTATCCCCTGTGTCCTGATTGTGAGTCAAAGTAGGTAAGTAATAGAAAACTAAACATCGTGGCTCATATTATAGTCATATTATTGACATATTATCGTCATAATTTTATTATAAAGTGTCACTACATATAATTAAGGCCTGAAATCACAGTTTAATGTCAAAGAAAGTTGACAAAGTCATAAAAAAATTGCATAGTGGATATATTCATTTTTTTTTGTAACATAAAATTACCCTTTTCACAGTCTTCCAGAGGTGACCCGCCAGAGCCAGAAGAGTGTTAGCAACTACAGAACATGGCCAAGGGACAAGAGAAGAGCCTCATAAAATATTTTTTCTTAATTCTTATTAGTAGAATGATAATAAATTTTTTCTTTTCTTAAGTTTTATTAAAAAATAATCAGTTTTGAGTTAATTTTCTGGTCAACTTTACTATTATTCCTTTTTGCAAAATTAATTAAGTTAGTGCTTAAAATGAATGTGAGAGCAGCTGCTCATTCTGTCCATGCCCATAAAAATCATTAAAAACTATTACAACCCATTTTTTTTATTTTCCAAAAAGGAGTCTGTCAGACGTATCCAAATGCTTTACAAGGTGCTAAAAATAACGAATGCCTTTAAGGGTTAAGAGAAATAATCGTAATCACTTACGCTTATTAGTTATATTCATTAAATAAAATAAAAGCTGTAAGGCATTAACACAAGGATATCAACTCTCACGCAATGCGTATATCTGTATCATCAGAACAGCATACGTCTGCATCTCTCTCTCTCTCTCTCTCTCTCTCTCTCTCTCTCTCTCTCTCTCTCTCTCTCTCTACTGCTTATATCCAGCTGAATGACTGTTCCATTTAATGGAACAGAAAAAGTAAAATAAAAGGTATCTGTGCTGAAACATACAATGCGAGTCAGCAAAGTGGTTGAATAAATATTTTGAAATACTGGTAAAGTTCAATTGTGTGTGTGTGTGTGTGTGGGGGAATAAAGGCGTGTTGGTCTCTCTCTCTCTCTCTCTCGCGTTTTTACCCAAAAAGGTGGGTTTTTGCTCTTGGTGATTATACCTCTCATAGAAGGCAATGTATTGATGATAGTGTCTGTACGTACAGCCGGTGCGTAAGCTTGGTTAGTGTTGTGTAATTGCAGATATATTAACGTTCTCAATCACGTAAAGTTTCAACTTCTCGAAGTCTGTTGGCCCTGGGAAATGGGTAATAGAGTGCTGTGTATATGTTAGTGCTTGGCCTCCCTTTACCACAAAAATGTCATCTGACCAATCTGTGCCCCACACACAAGTTCTGTACTCACTGAACAATTGTCTTTACGTTATCCAATACCAATCGAAAAATGCAGATGTCGAGTCAGCTATACAATCTGTCAGTGCAGTCTTCTCCACGAGGAAATTAACTCTGCATATGCAAAATGCAAAGACCTGATACCAGATACCATTCTCCAGGAGCGAATAAAAGCCTATCCTCTCACAAGAAAGTATCATAATATATTACAAAGTGGCTAAGGACCTGCTCGGTGGAAATCTACGCCGATGACCCCTTACAATCTGCCTCCAAAGGACCTGCTGATCTAAAGCCTACCTGCAGTGTACCATACGGCAGAAAATGCCCTCCTGAAAGCAAAATCCCTCTCAGAAAACATTGACAAAACCTCAGAAAAAATTGAGGAAGCACAAGACGAATTTTCACAGATCTGGGACGTGATCAAAGGATTACAGGAATCACTAAACAGTCTTAAAACTGTGGAAACAAATAACAATCTTCACGGATCTGGGATGCGACCAAAGGAGTGCAGGAATCATTAGACAGCTGCACAGCAAGCCACCAGACTCCTTTGAATGAGGCATCTAGTATTTCCTCGCCTCCCACAAACACGAGAGAAGTGAGGGTGCAACGCGAAGTCGAGGTGGTCACACTCTCCCGTGAGAACTGCCTCTCTCCCTCCGGATGAAGCGCCCACATCACCTGTAGACCTATCGCAGAGGACCGACGAACCCTCCGGTGGAAGATAGATCTTCAACGACGATCACCAGCACTCGTGAGTCTCCTGACCCTGTCTCTCCCCTAACCGCAGCCCCATCGTGGATGAAGATGTGATTGATCATGAGGGGAGACGGGGGGCTGGAACACAAACAAGTAGAAAAAAGAATAGAACATCTCGACCGTCCGCTGAACCGAAGACCAACATTCGTGAATCACGTCGCCCGAAACCTGAGAAGAGATGTCACGTTGTGATTCACAATTGACGGTCATCGGTGAACTAGACGCCATAGTAGAGAGAGTCAAGTTTATCACGGCTCGACCCTCTTATCTCCCATGAAATCCCAGACAAAATTAATCAGCTAAAGTGGCCTACAGCATTACCTGTCTGTTTCAACACCTCGATGTTCTTAAAGGCGAGAATTTCGGTCCTAATATAAAAGTCTCAAGGTACAACTAATCCAGGGCCAACCTCCCCAAGGGGAACTTACCGACAGAAGTAAGGGTTCAGGCGCAGGCTCGCCTTCTACCACAAGAGCCAGCCATCCTCTAAGAGTGAATGCCCACCCTCGATGGCCAATCCCCCATCCACCCAAATGATCTACTCATTCATTTTCCATCTTCGTGAGTTGCCATGGATACACTAGATATAATCTCCTGGAATATTTTGGCCTCAAGCGGAACATTCCTCCCCTAAACATGTTCTACAAAAACTTCAAAGTATCTTGCACTGCAAGAAACGCTCCTCTGGCCTCATGACCTTGCCATCTGTGATTCAGTGCATGAAGACTTCAGAGCTTTCTCGACCTCATCGATGCAAGTTACAGATCACGTCGTAGCTGGTCGCCCGAAAGGGGAGGGGGCCTTTCTTTCCTGTGGCACAAATCGCTAGACAATATGGTGAATGTGTTGACCTATAGGAGTGATAGATTGCTGGGGCTTCAAGAGACAGTAGGGGACTTTCTAAGGTCCCAATAATTAATGTTTATATGCCCTGGGAAAAGAACGATAATTTTGATCAGTACTGCATGATCCTAGGTGAGTTACACAGCATTATTCACGATGCTACTGCTGATCATATTTGTATAATTGGGGACCTTAATTCCCACCCCACAAAACGATTTTATAACGAACTTACTCGCTTCTGTCAAAATCACGCTCTCCGAATTAGCGATGTAATGCTCCTCCCTCCCTCCTCCTATACCTATGTGCAAAACAGAACGGGCACAGTTAAAACCTCCTGGCTGGACCACTGCATCACGTCCTCTCAACTTCATGATTCTATTGTGACCTGCAACATTCGCTACGATCTTGCAATGGGCTATGATCACACCCCCTTACAGGTGTCATTCAGAACCCCATCCCTCCCTACCGTGAACCCCCTAACTGATCCCCCACCTGCTGTTAACTGGGATTTTAAAAACCAACAAAAAACCAGATCCTTTAGGGAAACCACGGAAACCAGGCTGCGGTCATTATCTCAGGCGGCAGACGCCTTGCTGTGCACGAACCCAAAATGCAGAAACGATCTTCACAGGAGAGATCTGAAAGAATTCTATTCGAATATCATTTCCACTATGCTTGCCTCCGGCAGGGATACCTTTTGGTCTCGTCAAGGCAACTCCCGTAATATACCTGGGTGGAATGACTTGGTTAAAGATCTACAGTATATACACATTCAAGAGAAATGTTTCTACTGTGGAGGCAAAATGGTAGCCGGAGGGAAGGACACTTTGCACTGCTAATGGGGCAGGCGAGCGCAGCTTGCGGAGGGAAGGACACTTTGCACTGCTAATGGGGCAGGCGAGAGCGCAGTTCATTAAGCATTGCAGACTGAATGAGAAGCTACTAAGAGCTGATGCAATGTCTAGAAAATTAGAATCTGGCGATTACCCCCGTCTTGGGAAGGACATTCAATCCTAAATCCCAAAACTAAAAAGCTATCACAGAGAGTAGGAGAAGCCGTAGGTGGCAGGGCTATCGCAAGAATGTGGGGCGATCACTTCAGCACTATCCTGAATTGCATAAACGGTCAAGACTCCCGGAGGAATGTAAATAACCTCCTTACTGATAATATTCAGTTTCATTTCGCCGATCGTATTACGCCAGGTAACATCAGCGAGGCCACAAACAACCAACCTAATAATAAATCGCCCGGCTGCGATGGTCTGCCTGCTGAAGCTTTCAAATTCTGCCATCCGATAATTTACATTTTGCTAGCTGCTCTGTTCAGTGAGTGCATAATTCACCAGTTTCTCCCAGACTCCCTACTCTTAGTTCACTTAATACCATTAATAAAAACAGGCTAAAGGATGCAGCTGACCCTGGCAATTAACGCCCGATTGCCATTACTACAATTGTGTCGAAGATACTTGAGTCCATTCTTTCTAGTGAGACTTCTCCCTTTCTACACACTACTGACAACCAGTTTGGCTTTAAAGCAAACCACTCAATCGACACCTGCATCTACATCCTGAAAGAATTGCTGAACTATTACCTATCATCAGCCTCTCCTGTTTTCCTAAGTTTTGTAGATGTGAGAAAACATTTGACAGAGTAAACTACCTGAAGCTCTCCCTGAAGCTGCACAAACGAGGCACACCTCTATATCTAATTGGCATCTTATGTTGTTGGTTCTCCACACAGCAATTCTGTGTCAAATGGGGTAACGTACTGTCGTACACCTTTGGCTCCTAAATGGGCTCCGGCAAGGGGGCATTCTCTCTCCATACCTGTTTAACACGTACACAGATGCCCTGGATGTCAAACTGAACTCACTCCCAATCGGATGCACTATCAACGAAACAACAATAAACAACCTCTGTTACGCTGATGATGTGGTTTCTGATCTCCCAATCAGTGCAAGGTCTCCAGCGACTCATCGACACCTGCCGCCAATATGCAGAGGAATTTGATATCCTATACAACGAAACCAAGACACAGTGTTTGTCGCTGCTCCGAGATCGCTTTAAAGCTTATTGCAGAACCACTAATTTTCCTCGGAAATCATTGTCTGGAATTCTTGCATGAATTTCCGTATTTGGGACACATTATCACAGACGACCTAAAAGATACGACAGACATAGAACAGAGGCGTCGTAAACTATGTGCAACTGGCAACATGATTGCAAGGAGGTTTGCCTTCTGTCACCGAGAAACGAAGCTGCTGCTCTTCCGCTCGTACTGCTTCAGAATATATGGGTGTTCCCTTTGGACGAACCATACCAGAGAGACCATGAGACTATCACTGTTCTTCACAATGACATTCTGAGAGGCCTCACAAACACACCTCGCTATCACTCCGCCACGCAGATGTTCATAGAAAACCGCCTGGATAATTTGAAAATCATTGTGAGGCGAACAATGTCCAGTCTGATCACCCGACTGAGAAAAGCAGCAATTCGCTCATACAAAGCATCCTGGGCAGTGAGGCAAGAAGATGATCTAAATTGTGGGAAAGATGGAATAATGAGGCGTTTGTTCCTTAAATGCCCTATTCTCTGTTTTGCAATTATGAAGTGTCATCTCCAGAATCTGTCATTATTATTATTATTATTATTATTATTATTATTATTATTATTATTATTATTATTATTATTATATTTCTACGTTCCTTGCTAGTTTTGGTATTCTTAATTCCTGTTATTACTGTGTTTAATTTCATTGTAGAGTTTTGCAATTTTCAGTATTCGTATTTAGCCTTCTGGACTTGACTTCTGTAACCACCTAAGGACCCCAGATGGAAATTAATCGTCTGCAATCTGTATTTTTTATTGTTATTATTTTAAACTTTTTTCTGTTATTCCCCATATAATTACTGTCATTACCATTATTATGAATTCTATTTTTCTACTTCTTCAGCAACTGTGGATACTGCCGATAATTACTTTTTTGTCATGTTACCTTGTGTATCTAGATTGTGTGTATTGTATTTGTACCTTCCATGTCTATGGCTCCTTAGCCGCAATGAAGATTATTATTATAAAAATCTGGCCATTAAATGATGTAGTAAGTGTAGAGCTTGACTCCTGGCTTGCCAGCTTTTCGCATTTCTTCCATTCGGGCTTCTTGGAACCCCTTGTGTACCTTTCGACAAATGATTTATAATAATGTAACTTTTTCGTCATCGAAAAAAAGCTATTAAGACAGAGGTGCTCAGCAGCCCGCTTCTTCACTATGGTTGCTTCAGTATCTGACTGCCATTTGATTTCTGTGCAAAGGTTTGACTGGATTGTCTCCCAGAAAGTGTAGGTCAAAGCCCTCCCTTGTGTGGCGCTACTGTGCCATGCAGTGGCTGGACCCAGCGCTCGTGCGTCCTGGCTGTTGTAGCCTCTTCGTCCCTCTTTCCATTAACAGAGTAAATGATTGCTTAAATGTAAACTGCACAGAATGCTTGTTCAAGAGAGAGAGAGAGAAGAGAGAGAGAGAGAGAGAGAGAGAGAGAGAGAGAGAGAGAGAGGGGGGTCATGGCCTCATTTGTTGTGGGGTAGAGAGGCAACTTGTGAGTCTCATACGAGTGGCTGAGGAAATTACACCAGCTACCGAATCGTGGGACACCTCTCTCTCTCTCTCTCTATTTACTATAAACATTTATTTGTTCTGACATGTATACAAACCTACTCTTTCATATCTCTCTCTCTAGCTCTGGCTAGGTAAGCATATAATACATTTATTTTATATATATCTATATATGTATACAAACCTATATCTTTCATATATGGAGTAATATGCTTATATATATATAGCTTATATAATATATGTAAGCATATATATATATATATTAATACTAATATATATATATATATATATATATATATATATATATATATATATATATATATATATATCGGGGATATTTATAAAGGTGCCCTTCCATATACATATCGATATATATATAAGATTCCATATAAAGTTTCAATAATCATGCAAGTGAGGATTATTTATATTCACAAATCACATCTCGAAAAGAACAAGGATCAAAGGATATTTAGTTTAATATAGAAAATTCTTCCAGTATACTTCTTCGTAAAGGATAATTTATCACCTAAGTTCGGAGTTAAGAAAACGCAGAAAATTCCACTCGAGAAAGTCGGGAGGTGACTGGCTGAACCGGCTGTAGACGTCGTTGTTTTAGCATAATAATTGCCCTTTGTTGTGATTGGAAAGCAGTATTTTTATAGCCTTTGTTGAGGTGTCAGTGTGAATGTCATATATATCCCTGAATGTCTTTTGGGATGAGGTTTCTTGTCTCATACACTTCTCTACAGATGACTGATTACTCTTACTGTATAACTAATTCATAACTGGATAATATGGACACTGGCATTTTAACAAAATGGACATCATATTTTACACTGTCTTAAGCAGGAAGTTGCCTTAGTTATCCCTGCTATTAAGGATTTTCATATTGTTTGGAGAAGGTTTTAAATTTGAATGCGTTATCAGATGCTTAAAAACAAGTAGTAAGAAGTTGTATGCGGTCAGAACTGTAAATAGTATACTGTATTGTATGCAGCAAGAGCT
Organism: Macrobrachium rosenbergii; assembly: GCF_040412425.1. Classification (NCBI taxonomy): domain Eukaryota; kingdom Metazoa; phylum Arthropoda; class Malacostraca; order Decapoda; family Palaemonidae; genus Macrobrachium; species Macrobrachium rosenbergii. The sequence continues at coordinate 230,862 of NW_027100727.1, forward strand.
AAAAAAAAAAAAAAATCAGGAAGATGGCAACTGAGTTTAGGGTTTCTGGAGCTGTGAGCATTCGAAGCCTCAAACTGAAGTTGAACTTGTCGAAGTCGAACGTTGGTAAATAAACAAATGGTTGTTGTGTCACGTATACGCTTGTGGCTTTTTCGCATTTGTTTTTTGCCGGTTTTTCGTTTATTTCGCGTATCCGGTGTGTAATATACAGGACTGAAACAGTCGTGATTCTGCCGATATAAGGGGGAAGTATGAGAATCTAGCAAAAGAGAAGAATCTACTGTAGCTCCTCACGGTTGCTAACGGCGGGCTTGGCCGCATGCGTTTCTGTCGTCCACAAATGGTGAGTGTTAGTAAAAATATCATTGAGATTTTGTGATATTGAGAAATTTAAATTGTTTTAATTTGAATTAATGCTGTATGATATTCAAAATGTGTTCAGTGTCAAAATAGAATTGAAAAGTTACGTGCGGTGAGCATTCTTATATCGAATGTCGTAGGCGCATGTAATCGTACTGTAATTATTATCATTTATATATAATACTTCACAGTCCAGAAAGTAAAGGCCAGCCCATGCTATTTGTCGATTGTATCATTTTGGCATTATGATGTTGATATAATTATTTTCCTTTAATGGGTTTACAATTTTTAGATTGGCTAGCAAGCAAGTTGAGAGTGGTAACGAGTTTCTCTTTTGATTGGTAATGAAGATGAACCGTAATTAATATGTTCAACTAGCATAGGTTTACTGAACTCGCCTTAGAGCAAAATCCAGGTGAGAACTCAGTGAATGTTTGCAGTGGACAGACACTCCTCCTTTTGCCATCGTTTTCTCTGTTGACTTCATTGCTGCGTTTTGATTGTTATGGTAATGTTTGCATTATGAATATGCATTCAATTGCTGCTGGTAATAAAAGTATATTACAATAATTCCTTTAAAAGTGCGTAGAGAGAGAGAGAGAGAGAGAGAGAGAGAGAGAGAGAGAGAGATGGGGGAAGGGAATTTATCAGTCAGAGAGTGTCTGCCACACTTACAGTAAGTCTTCTTTTTCTGGGAAGAGGTCGAGACGGCAACGGCAAGCTCCAACTGCAGGAACGTTGCGCTGCGGATCGTTCCAAAACTCTTTCCAAGGCACCTACCTTCCTTCATACCATTCTGCCCAGTTATCGTATATAGGGAAAAGCGGTGAGGGAGGCTAGCCTGGGTGGGTGACTTGTTTAAATGTAGAGTGCATTAGCTGTACAATGTCTTTTCAAAGACATGCTAGAATGAATATATAGATTCCTGTTGTGTTTCATATAGCAGGATTACTATTAGTGGTGGGAAATGTTACGTTTACACATTTAATTAGGTACAAATAGAAATAATTTTCACTGTGGTTATCATATTATTTTTACTAATCTGATATTCATCCCCGTACGGCATGTCTGATTAATCCTTCCCACATATAGGCTAACGGTGATAATGACGGGGGCCCATTGTGGGAAATCGGGAATTTAGGTCGGGGTTATAAATATTGAGTGAAATACTGCGATGCATTATAACCCCACCTCCTGCGTCTCATCCACCGAACCCTCAAACTAGCCTGACCTAGATGTGTTGATTTATACTGTAACCATATTGTAAATATTGTAATTGTAAATAATGTAAGTTTAAACCTTTTAATAAAAAGTAAAAAAAAAAAAATAGATCGCCATAATTTATAGAATAGAGGTCGCAGCCTTCCTGGCTTCGTGGTCTACGCCAGCCCTGCTCTCTTACACAACCTACAGTACTTAGGTTGCCATAAATCATGGGTACTATAAGTATACGCTTACGTGCCGTAAATATCTTGCTTAATTGTCGTCGTCTTCGTTGGCATCCGGAAAGGAATTGGCAGCCCTTGGTTCCCTAAACCTAACTTGGTTATTAGTAGGTCTAAGTCACTGGCCTTCCACTGCGCTGCTTCGTTGATTGTAGACACAATGGGATGTGTAATGAGATAATTAATAGTTTTGACAAGATTAAAAGTAAAACTCTTCAAAATCATATAGACTATCAGTGAAAATCACTTTTCGCATTCAAAATAACTTTTTAAAAGTAGAATAGGTTAATCACCATTTTCAGAGCCTCCAAATATTTTGTCTTTGTCCCGAAATAACAGTCTTTTACGGCACTTTGAATCTCCGTGGAGGGCACACAAAATGATTTGTAAACAAACCCAACATCATCTTTTAAAGTCTTCTCGTAAAATTCTTCAAATGTCCTCCAGCGTGTCAGAGCTAAAGAGACTTTGGCAAACCTGGAGGCACTTTGCAGATGAAGCTAAATTCCTACAAACTAATCTCGCCTACCTGCTTGCTGGACAATGCTCGAAAGGAATATTCCATACCGTTTGTTGTCACGATAACGTGTGATAAACATTCCTCATTGGTTAGAAGTAACTGTCGTTACTACGAAAAATAATGTAATGATGTATGTAAACTCAACGAATGCTATATCTGTAATATATTTCATGATTATTGGTAATTAACGCAATTACAAAAGGGTAGATAATGATAGCATCACATTCAACTGGGCTGTACTTATAAAAAAAATGAGATGATACAATATATTATATATATATATATATATATATATATATATATATATATATATATATATATATATATATATATATATATATATAATTGCTCATGAAGATGACATTGAAAAGTTAGATTCAGCTATTCATTATTTGCAGGTCCATTTTGACTACACAGCATATAGGAAAATGCTGAACCATTCATACAGAAATCCCAGAGCTCCTTGGTGACAGGACACCGGCAGTGAAAATGCAGTTTCAGCTTAAATCGTTCTAAGCTGAACCGGTTATAAAATCCGGTTTTAAAAGAACAATTGTGCGTGAGTACCTCGTGACACCTTGAAGTACAGAGGGCGTGTCTTTGTCGAACATTGAACTTGGTGATGTCATGAGAGTGTGTTCATTTGTGCATTGCATAATGAATAAAATGGGATGGATCCTTGAAACGGGGGGCAATGCGATCCGTTATTTTGCGTAATTGAGCATGTTGTGAAAATTCACATGGAGACTGTCCCTGATTTTGAGAAAGTACAACTCATAAACGTTTTAGACTTTACTTTCAGAACTATGAACACGAGACAGTGAAATTTGTGTTTTTGCAATTTTTACATTTTCTGGTTTTAATGTGACGTTTGTTTTTTCACAGGTATTCCATTCCCATTCATTCCATTTCTCCCTCCTTCAGGAAGGGAGTGGTATGACATTTTGAGATGACCTGATTTTATTAATTGACCTGTTTATGGTTTTGACAGATGAGTTATTTTCTGTATTTCCTTAAATAATTGGGTGTTTATGATTTTGGACCTTATTTCCTTAGAAGAAATTTTTGATAGTTATGATGAATCATTCGTTTTCATTCTTCGTAATTTTTAAGAAGTTATTTTCGTTGTTTTTTTGTCAATAAAGGTTTAGTTTTGTACTTAGTATCTCATTCCAGTAGTCCTTAGATTTTAGTTAGGGAAAGGTATAACTTATGGTGTCGGCTCACGCTACACGCTATCACTCAATATCTCGGGAAAAGCGAGATACCAACCTCTGTTCATAAAACGGAGACTTAAATAAAGTACAGGCTTCAGGATTGGCCTTACACATATATCTGATTTCAAACTTAAAAGTAACAAACACACACACATAGTAGTAGTATAGTAGTAGTATATATAGTATCGATTCCAATATCAAAGGGTGCTATATTATATTGTTATCTACACGTCATGATTATAGTGTGGTGTGCGATTTACACTGTTTATCTTTCGAGGTTTAAATTTTACTGCCTCATGTTAATTTACAAACAACGTTTACCTCCAGTTGAAGTTGATTTAATTTTTATCAAGCCATGGGACGCCATTGTTTATTTCCAGCTTTAAAGTCATCTGGGACTCGGAATTGTGAAGCGTAGATAACAAGCCAAAGTAGCACCAAACAAACTCCGAAAAGAGTGATGTGTCTGAACTGAATGGACATTAATTTTCAGTACCAGTTAAAAGAAAAATAAAAGAGAAGAGACAAATAAATTGAGAGTGATTGACTACGTTGAGAACAACTGTTATTTTTGTTGTTGTCGAAACATATTTATTGTTAACAAATCATCATTTGTGCAAAATTCTTTCGAATGAGTATATTTTATTATTTCAAATATATATATAGGTTCTGATATGTTTAGGTGATCGAATGGATGGAAATGTTAACTAAATGATTATCTGATACGTAATTCTTGGAAAAGGTAGTGCAGCACTAGAGTTTAATTTGGCAAGCTTCTAGTGTCAGTAATTAAACCAGGTCATCAGAAATTCTTCCTTCCGTACATACAGTACACTCAGGCCAAACATATATATATAGCCCTCCCTCCATCACTCCCACGGGCTAGGCTCTTCATTAATTAGCAGAGTTAATAAATATATATTTAGATATCGTTAATGAGGAAGGCCATGTTGTCAACAGGTTCGTCACTGCTTTATTACCATCATCAGTTTTAAGAACAGTGCTAATTATGATCATTCATTCAAGTGTTATAAGATAAGAACTATGATAAGGAAACTCTTCTTTACATTTATCTCAGATCCCAGGGATATGATTTGTAATCGAAAAGGAATCGATGAATGATTGATGGTTTTGGCTTTACTTAAGAATGAGGATATAAAATGAAAAATAACTCTATCTTTAACAAAATAATAAATAGACTAAGAAAAACAGGTTTAAACAATTAAAAGAAAGGTGATAGAAATCAGTAGGAGGATATGATTGTTAATATAGAGGAAATACTGGAGGAGGAGGGAGGAGAGGTGGTGGTGGTGGTTCTGATACCAGTAGGGGTTAAGGTGGGGAGGGTGGGGGTCGTTAGGGCAAGGGCTGATTGGTCATAATTTGGGAAATCATGTGAGAATAGTGGTTTAGGAAAAAACCCTTAAATGATGTCCCCCAGGATGATGGCGCTTTGAGTTTCCCCTGGAAAATAAAAACAGAAGTTGGATTAGGAAGCAGAGATGTGGAGGTGCCTATTTCATGTATGGATAAGAAAGATGAGAGATGAGAAAGAGAGAGAGAGAGAGAGAGAGAAGAGATTTCTCTCGTAATGATGTGATTGATGACTGCGTGGTTCATATTGTCTTAATTGTGCGTGCTTAACAAATGGAAACAGATACTGTAGTGTTCTGCGGTCTAAATAGCTATTATATTTAATCTATAATATTGATATAGTTAGCAATACTTATTATCGATTAAACTTTAAAGATTTTACTAATATCAGAAGTTGTTAACAGTTTGGTTTCTCATAATAAACTTTTATTGTAGATCATTTTTTCCCCACTGAGGCCCAAATCACAATACGAACCATTATTGCAACTTAGTCTCTGGTATATCATTTTGGGCATTGGTTCAAAGCACATTTTTTTATCAATGCTAAAAAAATCAGCGGGTTGGAAATTGATTTAAACTGTTTTGCTTCAAGTTGAAATAACGTTTCTAATGACCTTCACTTTGCGGACTAGTGGTGGATTGGAGGATATACTTTTCTCTCACAGACTTCTGAAAATAATTTGGCTGTTATTTCGTATCGTTTTACTATTATTTTTATATATTTTTCAATCACCTTTACTCGAGTGTTGTGGTCAGGCGATATTTAACACCTACTGTACAGCCTTGTCTCTTCTTCTTTCATTCATATGATCAGAACAACTGCTGTTTCACAGGAATTTGCTTAGATATGTCACTGTTGCTTTATAATGATCATTTTGTTTTCCTTCAGCCAGTGCAAGGTCTGTCTGGAATTGTAACTTAGTCCGTTTTATATCTTGAACACATTTGCCAAAGTGCTAGGCTGACTTCCCTTCCTCTGTCTATTTCTTTGTTTAGTTTTATGAACTTTTTGACCACAAGGCTATCTATTTACTTTTCCATTTGTTTTCAATGATTAGGAGGTTTAATCAGGAGATTTCCAGAAAAATGACACATAGATGTTAGAAATGGGGCATCTATGAATTATTGGTGTGCTATTGTGAAGGAGTTTCTCCTGTTGTAGCAGTCAGGCTTTAACCTCGAGCCTGAGGACAGCTGAGGCAGACGAGAAACGTCTCATTAGCAACGATGTGAATTTTTCACGTTCATCTTACTGTTGTATCACCCCAGAACAGATTATTTGGGCACTTTAAAAGAATAACCACGAGTGTCCAATCTAAGATGAAAATACCAGATACATTTCAATTTGAACTTTTGCAGTGTTACTTTAAATATTATGATTTATAAAGTAAAAATGTGAGATCGAACTTTATGTCGAATTCAGATCTAAGTCCTCGTCGTTCCTCCTCCTGAATACTTTTACCTTAGGATATTTCTTTGTTCCATTCTTATTGTTTTTTTTTAAGTTTTTTATGTCCACTTGGTTTTCTTTTCCTACGTTAATTGATGCAAGCTGGATTGTTTAAATAAACATCATTGGAAAAGATCAAAGGGACAACCCCCTTTTTTCTGAAGACTTTTGGTTTTACTCCATTTCAGTTTTGGTTAGTTTTTTTCATTTTACTTTTGTCGAATTTCAGCCTAATTAGCCGTAATTATATTGCCACTCTTGCTGATAAAATGTAATTAATTAATCTCATATCTATTACACATTACTTAAAAGAAAGGTCTTCTTTTATTCATTTGCATACAATTATCATTTAATTATCAGTTTTATTTAGAAGTTTTCGAATTGGGGACCTTTTCCAGGGTCTTTCGTGAGAGAGAGAGTTAATGAGATAAAAACTTGTGGTATTCTGGATTAACTTAATAAGTATTCTGTTTTCTATATTAATTCAACAGCTCTGACATAATGTTAATAAGCGTTCGTTACGTAAGTTTGCAGTTTTGCAAACAGAACAGAACTTGCTACTCTCGATGCATTTCATTAGTTTTCAATTTTGTGCAAAAAGCTCTAGATTCTGGTTACATGAAGAGATGATTGGTCTTTCTTCAGTGATGCTTTTGAATGTGTTAAACATGAGGACCTTGTATTCATTTTTAGATGGATGGTTATTTGGGGAGCATTTCCTAGTGTTTTGCAAACTTGGATGGGTATTGATTGAGAATCCTGAATTTTTTTTATTATAAGGGAGAGTAATTGTTGATCGTATTACACCAGTGTCATCTCTAGTGTCCCTGTGGGTAGGTGTTGTTGACCCAGTGCTGTTGAGATAGAAGTGTACAATATGGGATTTGGCCACAAAAACAATCTTGTTTCATTTGCAGATGATGATACTCTATTTGCATCAATCATATGTGCTGAGTATTGACCTGTTAATGTTGAATCTCGTAACAGATTTTGATGCAAATTATAGAGATGAAATACAATTTTAACAACACCCAAAGTATGATTAATAGCAGGTCAGGCTATTTGAGTGATATCTCTCACCTACCTCACCATTTATTTAGAAACGTTTTCAAATCTCGACACAATTGCGGAAAATTCTGTAATTTTGGGCTTGAGTCGCGACCTTCAATTCACTCTCTAAAGTTCAGGAACTTGAAAATCAAGACTTCGGAGAACTATTACATTCTTTGAAGATGAAGATAAATTAAGACCCTTTTTTGCGTGATGAATCTTGGCATAATGTTAGCAATTCACTTAAAACACTTTACTGGTTAAATTCCTCGGAAAACTTAGGGATTTCAAATGCATTTCCAACAGTCTGCGAGGACTTATCACACGAGAAAAGGGTCATTTTATCCTTAACTTGAAGGTACTAACTTTAAGTTTCTCTTCAGATTAACAGACTATCAACGACAACACACCAGTGACCTTATAGTTTTAAACCTGGCTAATTATTTTTTTTTTTTTTTAAGATCAGCGCCTGTGAACACAGATTCTTGATAATATTCAGTATACAGTAGTTTTGGAAGGGACTCGTTTCAATGTCAACAATGTGGCATGGTTCTTGGTCTTGTTGAGAATGAGGATTTTATAATATTCACTCTCTCTCTCTCTCTCTCTCTCTCTCTCTCTCTTTGTTAGTGTTCATCTTTTTTGAATCATTTTTCCCTTATTGGGATTTTGTCTTTGTCCCTGTTGTCCGTATTGTGACGATTATTTATTTTTAGCAGTCAAAATCAATCAATCCCTGATGTCCATAGCTCTGATTTTATTTTCAAAGGGGGTGATTTCGGTGTCCAAGCTAATTACTCTTTCTCAGGTAGTAGCTAGGTAATGGTGTAAGGTGCAAATATTGTTTTCTTACGTTAAATCTATCATTTGAAAATAATTTTTTCATACCGTGCGATTTATTTTATTTTCAACGAAATAATTCTATTCCATAATTTATTATCTTTTTTTAAGCAAGTAAATTCGCTCTTATTCACAGGTACAAAGGTATTCTATGCTTTCCTTCATAACCATCGTAGTTTGTGAATATTTTTCTAAATTTTTCACCATGATTTTATTAGATATGGTTTGTGAAAGAAACGTCCTCACGCTTGGCAATTGAGAGTAAAACATACAAATCATGGTGAAGACATTAAATTGACGACAGTAATGAATAGTAAACAATAGCGAGATTATTCTGTTTTGTACACTGACCTCTCTTCTTCTTCTTATATATATGCATTTTATATCTAAGTAATAAAAACTACCTGCTTTTCCTTCCTGTTTTCCTCAGACTTACCTATTTTTATTTAGAGGAATAAGCTGCATCATCCACAGTATAATTTTTCAACCGGAGGACCACCCCACCTCCCCTCAGAGAGGCCTCCATGGTCCTCATGAAAGAGACTTTGGGACACATTTATTCTATAGAATATTTTTAAAGGACCACTTTTATTTTTTCTTTTCTCTCTCCCTTTTGCAGATCGATTTATTCCATTTCTCTCGAGTCTCAGGAGAGTGAGTTCTGGCATATGGTCTGTGTCTTCATTTCGGAACATCTAATTCCTTTATGGTGTCTTAGAGGAGAGAGAGAAAGAGAGAGAGAGAATAGAGAGAGAGAGAGAGAGAGAAATAAATGAATAAATTAAATAGTGAAATATACTTGTAATTATTTAAATACATAGGCATTGTATACTATGTATATAAATTTATGTTAAATATATTTGTATTATATATATATAATATATATATATATATATATATATATATATATATATATATATATATATATATATATATAATATATATATTATATATATATAATATATATGTATGTTATATATATATATATATATAAATATATATATATATATATATATATATATATATATATATATATATATATAATATGTATATATATATAATATATAAATATATGAATAAATAAATAAAGTATATATATAATATGTGTGTGTATGTTTGTATATATAAATGTATTCAGCCTTTACTAGCATGAAAGTTGCCATATTACTATCCTCATTTGTATATAATAAATCAGAGCATATCTGTGTATGTGCTTTTTGCTGAAAACAATTAGGAATATTATTATCGATACAAAATTTCCATTTGAACATTTTCCTTAAAGCCTCTGGATCTTAACAAAACAACATCACTAAATTCCTGTTAAGAGTCATAATGGTACTTTCAAAACATGAAAGAACTCCCTAATATATAACGAGTCTCTCTCTCTCTCTCTCTCTCTCTCTCTGGTCTCTCTTTTCTCTCTCTCTCTCTATTTTCTCATTACGTTACAAAACTTACTGTATTCAACAGGCTCACAGACTCAATGCAAGAATAAGCATCTTTAAGTTCTCTTCACATGTAGCCAGACTGTAAAAGATTCTGATCGCCAAAAAAAAGGTTTACATCGTCATCTGGATACAAGTATAATTATACTTCCTGGAAAAACGTTGCACCAGACAATAACACAGAATAAATAGTATAGCCCAGAAATCAAAGAATAAATAAATAAAGAGATAAAAATCTGGTCACTAAAATACCCAGTGGCCATAAAAATGAAACTCTTTACTGCAACAAAGCGACCACCGCCCCTAATTGAAATTTTTTTTTTCTTGAGATATGTTGTTGGAGGAAAGTTTGCCTGAGTAAAACTTTTAAACCAGTTTACAGTCCTCCTCCAAAATCCTCCTCCTCCTCATCAGTGGAGAGTAACCTAAACAAAACCCCAGCTCACTAATACATACACACATTAATGTGAGAAAATATGTTAGAGACGCTTTGTGGAGGGTTAATAAGAATGCACTGATGGTGTCAGATATACAATGAAGTTTTTTTATTTTTAGTTTTTAATATTTGTAATGTGATTTTGCCTGGCAAAAGGGTTATTTAGTAACGGCAACAGAAAACATTGTCAGTTTAAACAGCAGACCCTCAGCTGACGCAGAGGAAGGTTTATAAACAAGCCGATTTTGATGGACTATTTCCTTTGATTAATTCTAAAAAAATGTCTGGTTTTGTGAACTCAGAATGACGGTTATAGGCTCTGATAAGACATACACAGACCATTTTGAGCTGGATGATATATTAGTGGCAATCCATTAATCAGAGTGAATTTTTTTTTTATTAAACCTTTAATCAGACTGTTTTGATTCAGTACAGATTACATTATATATGTGAAATTACAGTATGACGGTGTCAGGGGGCATTTAAGCGACTCTATTTAAGACATTGGAGCATTTTGAAAGAAATTTATTTCATTGTATTTTAGCTTTGGACAGATTATATTTTATTTATATTTATATTTATATTATAGAATATATTTATAATATATTATATAGATATATATATTATTTATATCAAATATTTTCTTGTGTGTTTAGATTTAATTTTCTATTTTTTTGTATTTACAGTTTTCCACTTTAATATTCAGTAGATTTCACTACTTAATAAGAAAAAGTGAACAGTTTTCTAAAATTTTCTATATTTTTCCTGTAATTATTTTTACCTCATATGAACACTTTTTCAATACATATTGTGAATTTCTTCACTTTTTGCAGACTGGGCTCTATTATGAGTTTTTCAGTAATAAGAAAACAAAACTAATAAAGGACTTTTAATAATTTTTTTTTTTTTGCTTCAGCTGATTTATTATTAACTTTTCATTTTCCGTGTATACTTGTCTTTTAAAAGCTGCAAAGCTCTTTCTACGGCATTTCATGTGATGTCAAAAAATGGATTCTTATTTCTTTATATATTCTGTACAGTTTCATCAAAATACAAGGGATGTAAAGGCGCAGACGGCATAGCAATATAGTGCATTACTATAAAGAGCATTAATGTGTAATCTAAGTGGGGAATTAATCTTGTGAACTTCTGCATTTATTTCTTTTTAGGGGTCATGGATGAGGATCGATTGGTTCCAACACCTGACTTAAAATTATTTATTTTCTATGCGGTACACTGATTTACCTTTTTCTATGCCTGTGTGAATGTCTGAAAGCGTTCTCTCTCTCCTCTCTCTCTCTCTCTCTCTCTCTCCTCTCTCTCTCTGTGATGTGACATTCTCTCGGATGAGACGTAATCATTCTTTGGTCTGGATAATCTACCCGATAGGGCACGCGTCTTACATACAATTAGCGAATGAAATTAGCTAAAGTGTTCGTTGAACTATCGGTGATTCTGCATTAATATCAGATTAGAGTGATAAACCGTCTAATAAGTTGTGTATTCAGTGAATTAATAAATTCTGAAAATCATGGAGGAGTCAACCAACAGTGGCAAAGGTGGAGAAATCTTGCATGCATATAGGGAGATATTCAATATGATGAATTGGCAGGAAGGGAACTTGTGGTAGCTGATCGTGGAGATAAATGGCAACATCTGGACCAAAAAGATGTAAAATCATTCACAGACATATTGAAAGGATACGATCCTTCAAATTGGAGCAAATCTGTAGAAAATATAATGAAAATAATAGAAGGGATACCAATGAAAGTTCAAGTTATCAAAAGACTTATAAAGAAAATCTATAATAAAATCAACACATTCCATCAAAGAAAATAAGTAAGGTGGAATTAGTGAATATTTTGATTGATGCAAAAGGCAAACGGATGCCTAAAGCATGTAAACTATGTAGAGTGTGGTATAGCATTGTAAATCCACAAAACCTGATTAGGAAATGCTTCTGCTTACCATTTTTCGACACACCCTTCATGTGCTGAAGTTGAGCAAAATAGAAATAAGGACACAAAATATTTTGCTCAACATGTCTAGTATGGATAGACAAGGTCATTAAATCAAGACTTAATGTACAGATTGTGGAGGATGAAGAAGATGAAGAGGATGAAGAAGAGGAAGAAGAGGAAAATAGAAAAGAAGAAAATAAGACTTAAAGAGAGGGAAAAGATTAATGAAAACAAAGAACAGGATAATAGTATGGATGCAGAGAAACTCATAGATTCTACAAATGAGGCAATACAGCAACATACTTATGAAGAAATAAATTATGACCATGATAAATCAAAATAAAATCCCAAAGAGGTTGTACCCGGATCTCCATACTGATGGGAAAGAACATAAAAAAAAAGAAAAGAAACCACAGTATGCACCCTTTTGAAAAGAGGGAATTGCAGGTTTGGTGAAAGGTGTTGTTACAAACATCCCAAGATATGTCACAATTATGAGATTATGGCAAATGTGCATATCTAGATGGCTATGACAGAGGAATGCAGAACGATCTACATCCAAAAATATGTAGAAAATGGAAAGAAGGAAATGGATGTAGGTTTAATAAGAAATGTAGGTACATGCATCCTGTAGCCATGAAAAACCAAAATCAAAATCAAATACATATAAAAAATCAAGGTAAAATGAAACAAATAAAGAAAAGAACAAAGATCATGTGATGAAGGCAAAAAACAAGCCAACAACACATTATGAAATGTCAGCACCACGATATGAGCCATCAGCACCTAGATATAGCACAAGGAACAAGCAATGTATCTATGATGCAAGGGATGGTGCAGATATGGAGATAAGTGCAGGTTTATGCACAAAGTGAATAAATATGAAGCTGGAAGAACAAATATAATGGAAAAGTTGGATTTTTTAATGTACGAATTTCTGGAAATGAAAAAAGATCAACATATCAGAACAGGAAAGAGACATGGGAAAATCCTTATTATTACCCATATTAGATAATGGAGATAATATGCAAACCATCATAGTGATGAAGCGCAGGGTTTAGTTTCGAGTAACTCAAAAGAAAGATAGAGTTCTTAGAAGAACTAACCCAAAATGAAAAAATAGAAATATTGAATATAAGTGAAACCTGGTATTCCCAAGAGACTGGTAATGATGACCAGATAAAGGGTTTCCAAACTTATAGATCAGATAGAAAAATAGAAATCAAGGGGGAACCGCGATATATGGGAGAGATGCCAATCAAGGAAAAATCTGTGAGAAATATAGTAACACAGAATGTGAATTAATAGCGGTAGAATTTGAATCTGAAAAATTAGTGAACATTGTAATATATAGACCCTAATACTAAAGAGTTTGACATAATAATTGAAAAATTGGATGAAATATGTAGAAATCACAAGGACTGGACTATACTCTAACCGGAGACTTTAACTTTCCTTTTGTAGAATGGAAAGAACGAATAGGAGACTGTGGTTGTATTTATACATATAAAAAAAGAGAGCAATAGTAGTGCAGAAGATAAGAGGCAATTTGAAAAGCTATTAGATATGCTACTAGAACATAACATTCAGCAAATAAATCACCTACCAACAAGAAAGGATAATATTTTAGATCTAGTATTTGTGAAATGAGGTGAACTATGTTAAAGAAATAATAGTATATAACACGAGTATTTCGGACCATAATGTCATAGAACTAACAGTACGTTCCAGAACATATGAAAACAGAGAAAAGCAAGAAACGAAAAAATGGGAAGGATATGGAAAATACAATTTCTATAGTAAGAATATAAATTGGTCAAAAATAAATGAAGAATTAAACAAAGAATGGGAAAACATATTTGTAAGTGATGATATACAGGTAAATACCGATATATTATATAAAATATTAGAGGAAATAGTGGAAAAATATATACCGAAGAAAAAAGTAATCATCAGTCACGAATTCCAAGAGACAGAAGGATCTTGTTCCAGAAAATTAGAAAGTGGAAAAAGCTCTTGCAAAAGAAAAGAATGCATGGAAAGTGATGGAACTAAAAAGTAAGATAGAAAATGCAGAACAAAAAGATTATACAATCAAAAGAAAATGAAAAATGGAACCTAGAAGAAATGACTCTACAAAATATCAAGCAAAACCCTAAAATTTTTATTCATATGCAAAAAGATGAATAAAATAAGAGTAGAAAATAGGCCCTCTAAGAATTGAAGGGCGATTAACGAATGAAAAAGGAAATATGTAACATATTAGCAGAAAGATATAAGAGTGAATTTACACCTAGAATTGAAAATGAAGATAATGATACAGAAATAAGAGATGAAAATACTGAATACTTATCAGATATAGATATTACAGAAGCCGATATTGTGCAGGCTATTAATGAAACTAAAATGGATCAGCAGCAGGACCAGATGGAGTACCTGTCATATTGTTAAAGAAAGTGGTTCATTCAATCGCAAAGCCGCTAGCAATATTATTAAGACAAAGTATAGATACAGGCAAGATTTATGATGAGCATAAATTAGCATATATTACTCCTACTTTCAAAAGTGGTTCAAGACTAGAGGCAAGTAATTATAGGCCTGTGAGTCTGACATCTCATATTATGAAAGTATATGAAAGGGTAATAAAAAAAATATAATGAAACATTTAATGAAAAATAGATTGTTCAATATAGGACAACATGGTTTTGTACCGGAAAAAGTACACAAACCCAACTGTTAGTCCACCATGAAAGCATATATAAAAATATGATAAATGAAAAAGATACAGATGTGGTTTACCTAGACTTTGCAAAAGCTTTTGACAAGGTAGATCATAATATATTAGCGAAAAAAATTAGAAAACATAACATTGTTGACAAAGTAGGAAGATGGATAAAAGAATTTTTGCAAAACAGAAAACAGATAGTGATTGCAAACGATGAGAAATCGGATGAAGCTACGGTAATATCCGGTGTACCACAGGGTACGGTGTTAGCTGCATTGCTGTTTGTGATTATGATTGCAGACATAGACAGTAATGTTAAGGACTCAGTAGTAAGAAGTTTCGCAGATGACACAAGAATAAGTAGAGAAATTGCTTGTGATGAAGATAGGAAC
The DNA here is from genome assembly GCF_040412425.1 of Macrobrachium rosenbergii. Classification (NCBI taxonomy): domain Eukaryota; kingdom Metazoa; phylum Arthropoda; class Malacostraca; order Decapoda; family Palaemonidae; genus Macrobrachium; species Macrobrachium rosenbergii. Next base: position 246,077 of record NW_027100727.1, read on the forward strand.
TCGCTACAAAGAGACCTAAACAAAATATATAAATGGGCAGAGATAAATAGGATGGTATTTAACTCTGATAAATTTGAATCAATGAACTATGGTGATAAAGTAGGAATGCTATATGCATATAAAGGACCTAATAATGAGACAATCACAAACAAGGAAGCAGTTAAAGACCTTGGTGTGATGTTGAATAGGAATATGTTATGCAATGATCAAATAGCAATTCTATTGGCAAAATGCAAAGCAAAAATGGGAATGTTGTTCCGGCACTTCAAAACAAGAAAAGCTGAACACATGATTATGCTTTATAAAACGTACGTTCGTAGTCCACTTGAATATTGTAATATAATATGGTACCCACACTACCAAAAAGGATATTGCACAAATAGAGAGTGTACAAAGGTCATTTACAGCTAGAATAGAAGAAGTTAAGGACCTTGACTACTGGGAAAGACTACAATTCTTAAATTTATATAGTCTTGAAAGGAGAAGAGAACGATACATGGTAATTCAAGCATGGAAACAGATAGAAGGAATTACCGAAAACATCATGGAACTAAAATTATCAAAAGAGCAAGCAGAGGTAGATTAATAGTGCCAAAAACTATACCAGGAAAATTAAGGAAAGCACACAGGACATTAATCCACCACGCACCAGCATCGATAATGCAGCGTCTATTCAATGCGCTACCAGCTCATCTGAGGAACATAACAGGAGTGAGCGTAGATGTGTTTAAGAATAAGCTCGACAAATATCTAAGATGCATCCCAGACCATCCAAGACTGGAAGATGCAAAATATACCGGAAGATGCGTTAGCAACTCTCTGGTAGACATCAAAGGTGCCTCACACTGAGGGACCTGGGGCAACCCTGAAGAACGAATTGTAAGGTAAGGTCTGTAAGGTCTCTCTTTCTCTCAGAGTGATATTTAGTTTTTCAACCTTTTCAATGCTAGAAAAAAACGAGGAAACTTTATATTATTTATTGTAGTTCCATAGAGCTGCATCGCTCAAATATTATTCAAGAGTCATTAATGCATCATCATCAATTTGCCTCAGGTTTTTCTGCAACATGCAAATATTGTAGTTAGTTTTCATGAACCTGTTTCAAGCATTCCCTTGTCAGGTTTTGTTGGTTCCCCATTTGAGATATTCTGCATAAATTGTTGTTGACAATTTGTCAAGTTGCTGTTCTTTTCCTCGTCATCTTTTGCTTTAGTTAGTCACCGACTTAGAATTTTGTTTTCTCCTGTTTGCTTCTAATTTCCGAAAATATTTCTTGACAAATGGAAATGTTTATGTGACCTCAGGATAAGTCTTTTTTCTTTTAGTTTTATCATTTTGCTGCAATCATTTACGATTATTCCATTTTTCTCCTCGGTTGAAATAAATAAAGCAAGGACAAGGGAGACAGAAAAATTACTAGTGTG